>NW_021620966.1:9320853-9372640 GCF_004785775.1 Grammomys surdaster | reverse complement strand
TCTCTCTCTCTCTCTCTCTCTCTCTCTCTCTCTCTCTCTCTCTCTCTCTCTCTCTCTGCATGTACATTTGGTATATGTGCATATGTGTGTGGTATGTGCACCTGTGCTCATGTGAAGAGCAAATGGTATCATGTGTCCATCTCCATCTTCTAGCATCTCACTCTTTTGAGACAGGGTCTCTCCCAGAGCCTGGAGCTAGGCTGGCAGCCAGGAAGCCCCAGAGCACCTCCCATGAAGCTGGGATCCCCTGTAATCATGCGTGTTTTTTTGGTTTGGGTGCTGAGATTCAAACTCAGGTCGTTCTCTTTGTGCAACAACATGGTTCCATTCCTTCAGCCCCCTTTCCCTTCCCTGGTTATTGTAGAAAGTTGTGAAGGTTTAATAGTGGGAGTGTCACCTGTTGTTCTGCCTTGATTTAATTCAATACTTTGGAAAATAACATTACAGGGCACGAGCCAGCTCACTTTCCTCCTTTAAGTAAGAGCACAAAGGAAACAAGAAGTTTGGTAAATTCAATGCTGTATGAAGAAAAGGCTGGGCATGCTGGCATACAACCAGAGACTGAGGTAGAAGGCATACAGCTATAAAGCTATAAAGTTCCTGGGCTAGTCTATGCTAGAGAATGGAACCTTATCTCAACAAAACAAAAACAAACAAACAAAAACCCACCACACAGAGCGAACGAAAGAGAAGGAATCCATTTTAGTTTCCATTCCAGGGACAGAGTCAGAGAAGATTGTTACATTTGAGAAGCTTTGGGGTTTCCATATCTTTGAAATCTTCTACATATTTGCTTTGGTTCCTTTCAGCTCTCTAATGTTAATAGGAAAACCTCGGAATTTATTTTATAGCCTTTTTTGTTTGTTTTGATTTGCTTTTTGTTTTTGAGGGCAGGAGATAGAATAGCTGAAGAGACGAATGCTCACTCTCAACCTTGGAACTGGTGACAGCATCCCTGTGGAATGTGTACTGACTGGCCCGGTTCTGGGATGATAAGATTAAATGCTCAGAGAACAAAAAAAGAGCCCGGACTGCGATGTATAAAAGGCCCCAATGGAGCGTCTAAGTAATGGACTATGTTCGTCAGTCATAACTGATGCTCTAATAGAAGAGTCCTCTAGTGATATTTTCGGTTTGACTTTATAACATAGATACGCCACATTTATTTTTAATACTCTAGGGTTTTTTTTAAATTCCCTTTTGCCACATCACAGTTGTATGAAATTTCTCAAATGCTAGAAGTAATTTGCCAGTGTGTCCTGTTACAAGTTGAACATTGTCTTTTCTTCCCTGTAAAGGAAGAGTAAACTTTGAAGTCAATGAAGAGTTTCCTAACATCGCTACCCCTGGTCAGGAGTCATTAAGGGTAGTCTTTTCTCAAAAGAGCACAGTCATGGGTACTGGGGTGGGGGTAGGATAATTTCATTTCCCTGAGAGGTGCTCCCTGAAAGAAATTTTGGAATAGTAGACAGCTGGGTTCATCGACTTGCTGAAGTGATCACTACAACTGGTGAACCTGGAGATTTGGGAGAGCTAACCATAGGCAATGTCAAGGTCATGATCTTATATAGGCAGAGCAAAAGGATGGGAAGATGATGCAGGTGGTGCGTGTGGTTGTGAGAGAAGAAGAGTATTTCTGACTCTTGAATTCGTGGAGAAAAAAAGATGTTGAGACATTGTTAGTATTCTGTCTAAACTCCACCTCCACAGTTACCTGGCAGTGGCCAGGTATGCTCCTCTCCACAGTTACCTAACAACAGATGGGTAGACCTGCCCACTATAAAAGGGGCTGCTTGGCCCCTCCTCTCTCTCTTGCCCCCTTACTCCTACGCCTGCAGGTCCTCTTTGCCCCCTCCCCCCTTCCCTTCCCCCTCTCTCTACGTGGTCATGGCTGGCCTCTACTCCTCTGCGCTCTCTCTCTCTCTCTCTCTCTCTCTCTCTCTCTCTCTCTCTCTCTCCATATCTATCTATCTATCTATCTATCTATCTATCTATCTATCTATCTATCTATCTATCTATCTGCCTCTACTACCCTCCTGGCTCTCCCCTCCCCATTCCCTGAATAAACTCTATTCTATGCTATACTGTTGTTGGTTGGTTCCTCAGGGAAAGAGATGCCTTGGCATGGGCCCGCTGAGACATCCCCTTCCATCATTGGTTTCTCTCCACCATTGGTCCCCTTTCCTTCAGACATGGTTCAGTGACTTAGGGACCAGACCACTCTAGTAAAGGATCCAAGGCAGGTTCCCAGCACCCATGTTGGGTGGCTCCCAACTGCTCCAAAGGATTCAGTGCCTTCTTCTGCCCTTTAAAGGCACCTGCGCTCACATATACCCTCCCCGTCCCCCAATTAAAAATAAAGCAAATATTAAAAGAGAAACCAGAGGTACAAGGAACGGAATCACTGAAGTGGCTGGGGAAATTTACAGCATTGGGTTGGCACACCTACTCAACAGGGTCACACCTCCTAATAGTGCCACATATGGGCCAAACATTCAAGCACATGAATCTGTGGGAGCCATACATATTGAAACTATCACAGGATGGTTGTGAGTTGTTGGATGTGGGTGCTAGGATCAGAATTCTTGTCCCTTGGAAGAACAGTATGCCTTCTTAACCAGTGAGTGGTGTCTTTAGTCCCACATCCCCATGAGTCACCTCCAGCATCAGGGATAATATTTTTAGTAACAATATGATTATCTCAATGACTCCGCCAACATTTTGGCATCTGTTGCTGATTTAGGCTGACTAATGAAACGTTTGCATTGCATGATGCTAGGATGAATTGAAGGCTGGCTGCACTCTGACCAAAGGCTTTTCTTGCAGAGTGAAGCTCCATTGCTGGAGTTATCACTTCAGGAGAGTAGGAGTGGATGGTCTCATGTTTGACAAAGAAATGATAAAACATACCCTAGGGCATCAGACCCTGTCTATAAATTATAAAGTGAGACTGGTCCTTGACTCTACCTTACCTGTCCTTCCTGTATCTTTTCTCATAGCATCTTCACATAGACAATTCTGCATAGGTGAGCGGGTACCCAGGAAGCAGCCAAGGGATAAAGTGAGCACATTCACCTTCCAAAGAGTGCTTGCTTTGCCCGTTCAGGGATGGTGGACGAAGCTAGGCTTTTGGAAACACTTGGGAAATGCTCTACCTGTGGGTTACTTCCCTAGCTGAGTGCTGTATTTTTACCAGCAACTCTCAAAAATCCAAAAGCTCTAGAGCTTAAATAAGTAAAGAAACGAACAAATGAATGAACACTACTGCGAGCGTCCTAATGCTTCTTTCCCACACAGTATTTGGCATAGACTGATTTTGTCTGTTTTCTTTTTTTTCCACAGGGCTATATAAAATGGTTTGATCATTGTTTTATTTCATTTTTGTTCATATCTTGCCTCATTGTTAGTACATGAGGTCACTTATAATAATAAACACAGACTTTAAAATAGTAACCTATAAATCAGGCCCAGAGCAATAAGAACCATCGTAGTAGAAAGTCATGGCCAGGCATAAAAGTAGAACTTAAGCAAACTCCTAGAATTAAGTTTCAAGACTGGTCTAGGATTCCCTGTGAAAGTGCAAAGGGAGACATGATACTTGTGCTTCCATTTCTCCTCACCCCTCTCACCCTTTCCGAACACTCAGCTTCTTAGGGGAAATACACCCAGCCTTGCCTGATACATCGCCCCTGGGAGAAACTTCTCCTAAGAAGCTATATGTTTTTAACAGCATCACAGTTTTTCTACAAAAATTTTCCTAATAATGGACATAAAATGAAAAGGAAATAAGTCTTAATTGAATAATAAAAAAATGAATGGTTAAGCTGTGCTTTAGGTATGAAGGAAACAGTGAGTGTCTATGACGTGACTCAGGAGACCTGTGTTTGTTTACCAACTTGTATCTCAGTAGCAATAACTAGGGATTTAAGAACCCTCGCTTGTGTGCTTTGGAAACCTCAGGCAATCACTTGGCAAGGTTGCATCAGTCTCTGGTTCTTATGGAAATAGCCAAAGTGATGTTCACTTGATAAAGTGATGATCACTTGATAAGTGTTTGCCGAAGGACACAAATCCTGTGTAATTTTGTTGTGTGTTTATGATGTGCTTCACATAATTAATACTTTCAATGAATGGGACATTAGGAAAGGATAAGTTTTACTTACCCTGTTTATCTCCAACTGGGGCAATATTGGCTAAACTGTAGAGATGCTAAGTTGGCAGGGTTAATTTAGACAACATGTCTCATTCCATCTTGATCACATCATCTGGAACACCCAGATGCCCATCTGCCTGACTGTGGGAGTTTTCTGGGCCACTTCCTGTTCCCAGTCCCTACTCCTTTCTTGTTCTGACCCTAGCTACGACCTTGACCCAGTTTCCTGGAGGCAATCTCTGTTTAGCCTCTGGCTCCTTACCCTGAAGGTCTGTGGCCGGGGGCTCCTGCCTTGCTGTTCTTTCCATGTTCCTCTGTGCTGGGCCAGCTTGTCATGTTTCTTAGTGTCTGTGGATAGGTGTGCAGTCAGACTTATCTCTTTTATGAGTAGACTGGAGTCAAAGAGAAAACGCAAATGCTGACCACAATGGTTTAACAGAGTGAAATATTCAAAAGTGTATCTATCCATCCATCCATCCATCCATCCATCCATCCATCCATCCATATACACACATGTATACATGCACACACATACATAGACACATACACGCACACACATGCATATATACATACACATCTGAAAAATGCTCAAATGTGTATCCATCTGTCCCAGTTACCTTTTTGTTGTGTTGATAAACACTATTACTGAAAAGCAACTTGAGAAGGAAAGGGTTTATTAATTCGTATTACATTTCTGTCACTGAGGGAAGTCAAGGGAGGAACTCAAGTCAGGAACCTCCAGGTAGGAACTGAAATAGAGACCATGGAGAGATGCTGCTTACTAGCTTGCTCCCTCTGGTTTGCTTAGCCATTTTTCTTATACAGGCCAGGCCCACTTGCCTAGAGATGGCATTGCCAGAAGTGAGCTGGACCCTCTTGCCCCAATTAGCAGTTAAGAAAATACCTCATGACAAGGGTCAATCTGATCTGGTGAATTCTTCGGTTGAGGTTCCCAGATGACTTCAGGTCTGTGTCAAGTTGGTGGCTGAATCTAATAGGACACCATTCATCTGTCTGTCCATCCATCTGAAAAATGCTCAAATGTGTACCCATCTATCCATTTCTCCCTTATGTGTCTGGCACTGAAGAGCTCATGGAAGCAAGCATTACAGATACTGTTTTTCTTCGTGGTATTGTATTAGTGATAAAGGAAGAAGTAATTTTTAAAGCACATTTTGGTGTGCAATTTATTATTTAGCTATAGAGAGGAAATAGCTAACAAGGCAATCAGGAAGACTGATGTGACAAAGTTGATGTGTTCTTCAGAGCAGTTACTAATTGGTTTCTATGGAGATTCTCAAACTGGGCTGCTCCTGCTGGTCTGAGACCCTCTACAGCATCTGAAGATGTTTTGTTTCAGTTTCAAAGAGGTGATACAATGGCTCTAAGCTGGGGATACCAGCAGTCACCCTACGGTACCCAGGATGGCCCCCACAATGAAGAATTATTTATACCAAATGAGCAGCAGATAGGACACAGGACTGACAACTCAGCTCAGTGGGAGGATGCTCGCCTAACATGTGCAAGGGTGAAGTTTAAAACCCCTCACTACTTTATCAGCCAATCAAAATGTCTTCATTAGAGCAACTAGCTAAACAGCTTCCTTTAGCCTAATACCTCTTGCTATCTTCAATAATAGTGTCTGGCATTTACTGCTCAGGCTGTGGCAGGCATGATGGTTATTCTTTCAACTGATTATATCATTTAACTCTCAAAGCCCTAAGGGGTACGCATCATTACCAGTTTGATTTTAGAGGTGAGATAAGTTTGGTGGAGTAAAGAAACACAAATACTTACCTGGCAGGGGAGATAGCATGATAGTGAAGGTGGTTTTCCCAGGGGAAGACTTATCCAATACACTCCAAATGTGCTGACCCCTGTGTTTTCCACAGACGTGGGAAACTCAACTACAAAATTTATGGCAGTAGGGGGCTTCATTCACATTTTTCCATGTCGAAATTGAAATTTAACAGCAAAATAAAGAAACCCATGCAAGGGCTGGCGTGATCGCTCGGTGGTGGAGCTCTTGCCTAGCATGCATGCAGCTTTGGGTTCAGTGCCTGCCACTGCCAAAGAGCCAAGCAACCAAAACAGAAAAGCAATGAAAAGCCTTGCCCAAGGTCTCACTGCTAGTGGCAGAGGTCTTTCTGTCAGCCCAGCCTCATTCTTCACCATCATAAGAGCCCAGGAATTGTGCCTTCTCATTCTTCACCACCACAAGTGATACTTTTAGCTCAAACATGGACGTCTCCCTTCAGCTCATGAGTAGTTGCTTTCGTGAGTTTATGTGGGCTTCAGGCTTCCGGTGGGAATCTGAGGGAACAGAGGCTGGCATACAAGTGCATAAATTCAATCCAAATTTGGGGAAAGAGTGTTTTACACTTGAAAACATCAACATCTACTTTAGATGATTAATTAACGGTTCTCCCACACAACTGTACAGTGGCCATATTAATCCAGTCTAATTAAACCAAATCAACCCAAACTGTTAGTCATCTCCAATTCAGCAATGCCTGTGTTGCTGTGTGGTAAACAGCAGGGCTATAAATAGCAGATGAAGGCTGACAGGCTCCTACACAGCCAGTCCGCCTTCATTACCTCAGACTACTTGCTACTTGCTACTCTGGTCTCCTCCCCCCCTCCTCTGTGTGTGTGTGTATGTGTGTGTATCTATCCCCACTTCTGCTTTACCAACAGCCCCTGGGCAATAATGATTAGAAAAAGAAGAAGAACCTAGGATCAGACCACATTCTTTGTCAACTTTTGGTGTCTCCTGATACAGAACATTACTGTACTGTCATGCAGTCCCTTGCTTGTATTACGGTGTCTGAACACTCCTAGACTGTAAACTGATCAAGTTCCTTAACCCCATAATCTAGCTGATAGAAGGTAACCAAACACCACCTCTGCCCATGTGATAGGGGAGAATTCCTCTGTCTTCTCACCTGAATACAACAGGCTTGTGCCACCCAGAAGAATGAAAAGGTGACTCAGAATATGTGGGGTCCGCACAGCCCAGGGGGATATCTCTATGAAGAGGAAGAAGTATGGGCCCCACAGATAGCAGGTCAGTGTGAAGAATGCTGCTTTGCTTGTTCCCAGTGAGTTCTTTAAATAGTTTGTGTTGAAATAGCCCGTTGATTTGGCTGTTTCGTTTCCAGGCTTTTGAGATATGTATGCACGTGGACGTCTTTTACACACTCTGAGGCATTTTTAGAAATAATTCAACTAGAATTCATATCTGGTTGTCAGTGAATTAAAACGCCTTTAAGTGCATGGTAGATAACAGTGTCTAGTAGGTTAAATGTCAAAGATGTTGACCTTTTTTGGAAAGGGGAGGTTGATAGGTGCAGATATTTTTGTGGGGAGCATCCCTTTATCCTGTGTGTCATCAACACCAGTGTATCACTTCCCCCATAAAATTTAGTATGTCTCACCGGAACCACTTCATTTATGACTTCTTTGAATTCATTGCACAGTAGATGTCTGCCCAAGGGTGTGTGTGTGTGTGTGTGTGTGTGTGTGTGTGGTGTGAGTGTGTGTGGTGTATGGTGTGTGTGTGTGTGTGTATGTGTGTGATATTCTTCCATCCTTTAGAAGTTACAGAAAAGTTAAATATTCTTTAAAAATCTAAGGCTTGCCGCTAGTTTAGGTCAATACTAAAATTCTAGATTCTAGAGCCTTCAGAAAGGTTTGTAGAGGTGCTGCTGTTAACTGACCTTATTCTAAAACACCCTTTCACATTGCTTACAGCCCTTCTCAATACCACAAGCATTTAGGGTCCTACCGAGTGAACCTAGCAGGTGGCATTAGCAGACCGCAACCTGTACCTGGCATGTTCTCTCAGCCCTGGGCCTGATGGCTCTTTTATTTATTCCCATTTCATGGAGGAGACAAGTGTAGCATCCATGAAACAATGCAGGTTAGTCTTACAGCTAAGACTACAAGGGCTTGAATGCAGGGGCTGACACTGAAGGCCACATGGTCAAGGTTCACCCGAGGGTAACTGTCCTCGGACCCGGGGTTTAGCTGAAGGATTGCAGAGAAGCAACAGAATAAGCAGTGTGAGTAGACAGTGGAGGCTGACGTGGCTGACAGGGTATCTCTCATTTTCCTCATGAATTTTATAGCAGTTGTGAAAGTAACAAATTGGCCCAGAAAACTGGATATCCTTTCCAAATACATAATAGTATGTTTTATTCAATTTACCTGTTGCTATAAGTTATTGAGAACTTCCTTAGTCCTTACAACGCTTTGATTACCCATCATTCCTTCCTTCCTCTTCATTTCCTCCCCTATCACCCACATCACTTCTCCCTTCTACCTTCATCCCCCCACTTCCCCAACTGAGTCCACTTAGTGTTGACTGTATGTGCGTGGCTGTAAGAACATCTACTGTGGCCTTTCAGGGGCCATATTTCTGAAGACATTGTCCTCTCCTCCCTCAGTTGCCATCTGTCACCAAGAGCATCTTAGTTAGGGGTGGGACACCATGAATCCTCCCTCATCTGTGTTGGGATTTTGGTATTACTGGATCTTGTGCAGGTCTTGTTTGTATGGCCACTGCTGCTGTGATCTATGTGTGCAATAGCCCTGACCTGACACTCCTTTGAAAACATTTCCTGGTGTTAGGCAGCTCAGCTTGATTTCAATACTTCCTACCTTGACTTGTTTCCACTAAGAGACACATAGAGGGGAAATTAATTTTAATGTAGTAACCATTTCATTAGAGAAGCGATGTGTTTGAGTTCTAATTCTGCAGAATTCTCTCTTGCTCTCCCTGCCACCCCTCTGTGTGTGTGTGTGTGTGCCTGTATGTGAACACCTGAAGCTTGCTATTTCTGCTACAGTGACTGGGCAGTGGAATCCTGGGATCTACCTATCCCAACTTTCATCTCGCAGAGTGGTCAGAGAGATGCAGTGTCTGGCTTTTAAACAGATGCCTGAAATTCAAACTCAGGTCCTTATGCATCCACAGCAAGCTCTTACCCACTGAGCCACCTCCTCAGCTGCCCTCCCTGTGCTTGGAGAACCAGAGTCTCACTCTATACGGAATACTGGCCTGAGAATTACAATACTGTCTCAAACACACAGCAGGTAATACTTCCGGAATGCTAGGATGATACATGTTAATGCTATACCTTCTATCCCCTCCCCCCCCCTTTAAAGAAAGATTTCATATAGGTCAAGTTGGCCTTGAACTCACTATGTAGCTGAGGATAGCCTTAAGGTTGCGGCCAGTCTGTCTTCATCTACAGAATGTTGGGATTACAGCCATGTGAACCACCATACTTGTTGTTTGCAGTGCTTGTGATCCAGATCCAGGGCCTCTTGCATGCTAGGGAAGCATCTAATCAGCTTGCACCCCAGACCTAAGTTTGTGCTCTCCAAAGCCAGGTTTTCTTCCTTGTATCCTGAGAGCTACCATCTCTGGGTTGCTTAATCACCTTATATGTCTTGTTTTTTATGTAATACATTTTTTTTTGAGGATTTCATACAAGACATGGTTCAGTCTTGGGATGGCAGTCACGGGCTCACATGTCTTGACACAGTCCATGCAGGACGAGCACCTCCTGAGAGAGCAGTTGATAAAGTTTTATGAAACAGAAAAGAGGGATCAACCCATTTCGACAGACATAGCATGTGAACTAGTTGACCAAGATGATGTTGGCAGGTAGAAACAGTGGCAGTGGCATTCTAAACACCAAATCTGTGGTGTCCTGGAAGGCACTGACCTGTAAAGAGCAAGGCATGTCTGGAGAAGAGAGCCTCTGGTGTAAGACAACATAGGTCCAAAGTTGGAAAGGGTTAGATAGGATGGCGAGGTGGTAGGGATGGCAGGCCAAGGGTCTCAAACTCCTGGCAAATTCCTGATGGGTGTAAATACCATTCAAATCCAAAGAGGTGGCAAAAGCCAGCAGTTTCATTAGATAGCATGGGACCTCCTGCTCTTACCACGCCATACTCAGGTTTTTGACATGTTTCCCTTCGTTTACTCCTCTACTCATGCAAATCTTTCCTAAGTAATACGAGAACACTCACACCCTACCCATCAGTGCTTGATGGTTCCTCCACCTGGACAAATCTTTCCCCAAATAACCGCACAGCATGCTTCTTTGTTTCATTCAGATCTTTGCTCTGTAACTCATACGTGAGAGATTCCCGTGTGTACCCCATGTTCTGAAAGCATCCCTTTGCCCTCTGTCTTAAAAACCCAGCTTTATTCTTTCACGGTCTTTGAGTCCACCCAATGTTTTAGGTATCTGTTCTTGCTTTCCCCTTTCCCTGGTTATGTACCATACCTGAAATGTAAGCTTCTTAGCTACAGGTGTGTGTGTGTGTGTGTGTGTGTGTACATGCACTATTTATTGCTTTAATAGGAACAATGTCTGGTACAAAGAAGCTATTTGAAACTTATTTTTGAAATTAATGTTAATTAATACTTTGATTTCCAACCTCTGCAGCACCTCGGAATGGTCTTTTCATTTTCTTATTTTCCTATTTTGAGAGGCTATATGCAAACTAAGCTCTCAAATGCTTGTTAAGAACTGTGGGTTCCAGGACCAGCTCTCCTGCTTGTCATAGGTAGCAAGGGGTTAGGGTGGGGGAAAGCATCTCTCTCTTGCCCACACTGCCTCATGGCAGACAAGTTGGGGGCTGGCAGCTCACCCATGCTTGAGACCAGCTTGCCTGTGCCCCTGCCATCAGGGTCATCTCTACTCTGCTGCTCAGGTAAGGTTTCAGAGCCTGCTCTCCCAAGTCGTGTAGCATATGAGGGACAGGGACAACATTCCTGCTCCCATGACTCTGTTGGGGCTTACTCTCCCACCTCCCACCGATGGCGAGGACAAAATGGAGGTGAGTGGATGTCTTCCTTGCCAACATCACCAAACAGGACCCAAGTTTGAATTTCAGGCATTCATTTAAAAGCCAGACACTGCATCTCTCTGACCACCCTGAGAGATGAAAGTTGGGATAGGTAGATCCCAGGATTTCACTGACCAGTCAGTGTAACAGAAACAGCTAGCAGACAAATAGCAGGGCTAGCTCTCCCACACTCAAGCCTTTGTGGCCAGATCAACTGAAGTCCCCTCACTCATGGTTAGCTTTACTGCGCTGCCCAGGTGAGGTGCAGGGTCCGCTCTCCCTGAGTGCTCCAGGAAGTTAGGAGCCTGAGAGCTAGCCCTGCCTCTGGTGTAGACAAAGGGGAAGATACCCTCTTCTCCTTCCTTGATCCCTCGCCATATATGGCAGGTGGGAGATCTGGCCCTAGGGGGTCATGAGAGTAGAACTGACCAATTCACTCACCAGCTGCAACACTCGGGCGAGAGAGGCCTGTACCTCACCAGGGGAGCAGGGTAGAGCTGGCCCTGGTTGTGGGGTTGGCTGGTGAAGATACTAGATTAGGAAAGCTGGTCAGCTTACCAGCTCAGATACCTCTCAAGCCCAGATCCAGGGTTTTGAGTTGGCCCACCCCATAGATGAACTTCTGGAGTCGTAAAACAGCCAGTCCTACAGATCTCAAACTACAGGATCTCCATTGCACAGGGCAACAACAGGATATCAGAGAGGAGTCCCAAGTAAGGTTCCATGCTAGAGTAGCAGAAGTCAGAAACCTTGTACCAGACCAATGACTCATCACAATTAACATTTGCAAGCAAAGAAGTGTGAGCAAAAAAGGTAAAGTGTGGGACACACCGTGACACACTATAGCTTCCACAAAGATTTTTTTCCTCTATTGTGAGGGAGGTTGCAAGGGTGGAGGGCGGGTCCGAGGGAAGGAGGAGATGAGTGAAATTGACGTGCAAGATGTGAAATTCACAAAGAACCAATAAAAAGTAAAAAAAAAAAAAAAAAAAAAAAAAGAAGCGTGACTCCTGGGATCCCACGGATATCCTGCAGAGTTTTCAGAAGTGATTAAAGCAGTAAATCTGTGTCTGTGTACACGAGGCCCCTCAGCGTATCTAGTTATACACAATGAAATTCCAAAGAGCTCAAAGGAAAGGAAAATTTCGATAGTTCTTTGATCATATGATGGTTAACCTGGAGATCTCACCAGGTCTTATTTCTATCCTCAACATGCTCAGCCATTCATGGCTGGCTTTGTCCTTAGATTCCATTTTAAATGTCCTCCATGGCTACACACTAGGGGCTTAGTCAGTCATATGCAGTTGGGGGTGACACGAAACTGTCAAGCAGAAGGAAGCCAAGTCATCAGGGGAGTGTGCCCTTGAAGGGGAGACGGGGACCCAGTCCCCTTTTCTCTGCTTCTTGGTCACTTTGAGGCGATCAGCAGCTCGCTTCACTAAAGTAAGCTTTGCACTGCGATGTTCAGCCTCACCAAGGGCTCCAGTACAATGGAGCCAACCAACCCTGGACTCCTTCAAAACAAACCTTGCCCTCTTCCCCACCCCATCCCTCTCCTCCCCTTGCCCTCCTTTGCTTCTTCTGAGAGCTAGCCTTATTAGCCAAGGGTTGCCTAGAATTCAATGTATAGTTGGAAATGACCTTGAGCTCTTGAGCTCTCTGTCTCTGCATTTGCCGAGTGATGGAGTGACAAACGTGAACGACCACACATCTCTCCCCTTTTCATTTGTTTTGGTCATTCAGGTTCTCCTGCTGCTGCCTCGATTCTACTGGCGCCTTCTTTTTCCATCTGCAATTTTGATCGAAGATACGAGCCTTAAACAAAACAACACAAACCGCTCCCTCATGTCTTCTTCGCTCTCGTGGCCCCGCCTCAGCATCCCTTTCCCATCCAAGCTTCTTAGAAGTATGGCTTTTGTCTTCCACTCCGTCATATTTGGTACTAGGCCCCAGAGACACAGCTGTGAACAGAATCAGCAGAAATTCTTGCTGGCCGGGCAGTGGTGGCGCACGCCTTTAATCCCAGCACTTGGGAGGCAGAGGCAGGCGGATCTCTGAGTTCGAGAGTTCGAGGCTAGCCTGGTCTACAGAGTGAGTTCCAGGACAGCCAGGGCTACACAGAGAAACCCTGTCTCGAAAACCAAAAAAAAAAAAAAAAAAAAAAAGAAAAAAAGAAATTCTTGCTGAATAAAATTATAATCTAGTGGGAAAGGCTTATAATAAACAAAATAATCAAGTGAAATACCCAGCGTTTTAGAGACATAAGTGTTATGCAGGGCAGGGGAGTGAGTGAGCCCTGGCAAGGGAGCACTGAGGTAAGAAGCTGAGGGAGGAGGGGCTAGAATGTTCAAGGAACTACAAGCCAATATGGCTGGAGAGAAGAGAAATAGAGGCAGACAGTTGGGACAAGATGATGCTGAGAGGTATTGGGGAGCCTTATATTGCAGTCTAAAGACTTTGACTTTTCCTCTGAATGACTTGGGATACTATTACAATAAAGAATCTATAGTGCTTGGCAGGATTCTGGAAGGATGCCCAGAGTTGCCCTGAGGGAAGCTAGCTAGAGAATGGCTGTAGTTCTTTAGAGATTGTAGTGGCTTTGATGTAATCATGGTTGGAGAACCATCCCGATTATGACTATATTTTTGTCTGAGGAACAGAGTTTCTTGCAGCACAAACTCACATCACATCTACCGTGGTGGTTTAAATGAGACTGCTACCTACCCACACCCCGTAGGTTCATGGATTAGGAGGTATGGCCTAGTTGGAGAAGATGAGTCACTAGATGGTAGGCTTTGAAGTTTTGAAAGATCCCCAGTGATTATGTTTTTGTCTCTGTCTCTCTGTCTCTTTGTCTCTGTCTTTCTGTCTCTTTCTGTGTCTCATGGTTGTGTCTCAAGATGTGTGCTCTCAGCTATTGCTTTGCTTAGCACTCATGAACTCACCACCGCCTGGCTTAAGCTTTTATTTTTAACACCAGAAATTTGGGGTTTGGAGAGGGAAAAAATTGCAAGACTTCATACAGATGGTAGTCAAAAGCCACAGGACAAGATGAGGTCATCAAAAAGGAAGTAGGTGAGGCAGAAACATACATACTATGAGCTCTGGGTGCTCCCGTTTTAGAGAACTGAGGAGCCGGGTAGTTTTGGCACATGCCTGTAATCCCAGCACTTGGGAGGCAGAGGCAGGAGGATTTCTGAGTTCGAGGCCAGCCTGGTCTACAGAGTGAGTTCCAGGTCAGCTAGGGCTACACAGAGAAACCCTGTCTCGAAAAACAAAACAAAACAAAACAAAACAAAACAAAACAACCAACCAACCAAACAAACAAACAAGAGAACTGAGGGAAGTCTCAGAAGGAGCAGATCCTAGCAAAGCAGCAGTCCACGAGGCAGAGAGGGAACCAGGAGATTAATAGTCAAGGCAAGTGATTGTTAGGGGAGAGAACAAACGTGTTGAGTGTTGCTTGTAAGCCATGTAAAATGAAGAATGAGAATTTATGGGGGGTTAGTAGGGGCCACTGGTGACTGCCAGTAGGATGGCTTTGAAGTGATGCCGTATGGCAATGAGTGCAGCGTGTACAAGGGAAAATGAGCTGAGAACATCTGGGGACACACACACACACACACACACACACACGAGAGTTAAGAGTCTTCATATTTAAATATCATCTAAAGTTCAGTGATGCTCTATGGCCTGATGTTCTGGGAGGGTAGAGTACCAGAGAGGGTGTAGAAATTCCTTGCTTCTCCATATCTTCCTTGACTTGTGGGATTGATAACTACAGGTAGACGCTGTCAGAGTTAGATTGGCTGACAAGAAATTCAGTTGATGTTGGCAGAAGTGCTTGGTGTGGGGAAATCCTGATGCGTTTGCATTAAAAGTGCTAAGAATTAAGAAGCAAGGAATACTCAGAACACAAGTTTTCTCACAAACGTGCTTCTTTCTTCAGCTTTTAGGCATTAGTGCACTATGAACATCGCCAGATATAAGGAAGAGGGGAAAGCATCAATTTTATGCCACACGTATTAATTTTAAATCAGCAGTGTCTAATTATGCGAAGTCTGAGGAAACTATTAATTTGACAGTCATGTTCAGGGATCTTGGGTGATTCCCTTTTAGGATACTAATTAGAATATTAATTATTAAACCAGGAACCTATGAAAGAGACAGATTATTGTCTAGTCAAGAGTAGGTTTTAAAATTCCCCCTTTGAGAGACTGTTTTTTTCTCAATGTATTTCCACTTGCTATTAAAGTTGACTTCATATACATATATGAAGAATACTAGCTATCTCCTTTTATTGCTGCTACACATGTAACTCCCCCTATAACTGCTGAACTCAAAAGTGTTTTCCATTAATTCTGGAGACTCTTACATGAGTAGAGGGCTGACTTTTTTCTCATGTCTTTTTAAATTTCTTTGCTTCCATGTTTCCTGAGAGAAGAAAATCTGGTGGAAGTTTCTCCTTCATTCTCTCTTTACCACATCTTAAAATGTTAACATGGTTGCCAAACACTGAGCCATTTCAGTGCACCAATCACTGACATGACAAGCTTTGCAGAACATGGTTTAATTCTAAGACATCAATCATGTGGAGATGAGGAAAATCTTTGACTCTGTCTCCTAAGGGCTAGGGTTTAGGATATGGCTCAATGGGCAGAGGAGCTTGCCGCACAGGCCTGGATACCTGAGTTCAATCCCTGGAGTTCATGTAAAGATAGAAAGAGAAATCTGACTTCACTGGTGCTGTCCTCTGACTTGCATACATGTGCATCATGGCATGACTGCCCCACACATATATTATCACATGCATTCATACAATACTAATGAGTAAAAATTAAAAAAGAGAGAAGTAGAGAAACAGGGGTTCCTGGGCTGTTGGGAAAGGAAAATTGAAAGTAAGAAAAAGCAAAGTTATTAGCAAAGTGCTTATGCACAGTCAGATTTCATGCTCTCCATGGACTGTGTGCTGAAAACATCTGTGTTTGTATCAATGGAGCATGCAGGTTTAGCTCACAGAAAGTCAAAATGTTACCCAGAAGACTGGGGCTCAGGGGAAGGGACAGTAGACTCAGCTGGTTGGAGCTAAGTGGCTTCCAAGAGGAGACATTTCCACATAATCTGTGCACCCAAATTGTCATTTCCAATAAAGTTATTGCGGATCTAGTGTTGAAATACAGGGCCTTTAAAATTGGTTATGAGAGAAGGATGAAAGGCAGCTATAGATGAACAGCAAATTAGAGGCCAGCCTGTGCTACACGAGACCCCACTTACATTCAAAACAAAGAGGAAACCAAACCAGCTAACTAACCAACCAACCGAAGCTACATAATGAAAAGCAAGATAATCTAGGAGGTTTATTCATGTTTCTCTTAGCTCTTCTCCATAACAAACACGTTTCTTTTTGAAAAGAATTCTGATTCTGTATATTCTTTCTTGAGACTTATTTGAAAGACATAAAAATGATGTCTATCATATCAGGAAGATGATGTAGTCAGGTGGGCACTGCTGTTTCCACTTTGTGGACCCGGCAACCAAGATGCCAAGATGTCAGCACCTTGTCTGCGTTCCTACTACTAGGTGGAGGGATGAGCACTCAGCCATCTATAGTCTCTGTCCAGAAGCCATGTTCTCACCTCTGAAATGCAGGTTGTGTCTCTGGAGAGTCTCACATGGACCAGTCTGTCTCATTCAGTTCTCCTGAGCATCAGTCTATATACCCAAGCGATTAACACGTCTCTACCTCATTGTCCAATAGATGTTTCAAATTCTACATAACACAAACCACAGTTGGAGGCTGGTTCCCCTAGAACACTCTTTGGCTCTGCTTTAGAAGATGACATCACCATTCAGGGGTAAAGGCTCACAGTTCTGGGTGTTATCCTTGGCTTATAGATGTCTTTAATTTGACCCTGCTGTCATAGGTCACATCCACCATAGAGATTTATACATTTGCACATTTGCATATTGATGAGCTGGTAAATTTCTCTCCCTCTCTCTCCCCCCCCACCCCCCGCTTTGTTTTTAAGGCATGCTTTCACTATGTAGCCTAGGCTACATTTTAATGGTACTCCCTACAAACGTCTATTTGTAAAAGAAAAAAAAAAAGAAGTCTATGGGGGATGGGGTGAATTCCTCATAATGAAAAGAGGAAGTGCTGATGAGTTTGGCCAAGTAACCAAGTGAGGTTTCTGGTACCTGGTAACAGAGTGGTGTTTCTCACGTCTGAAACTCAGCATTTGCTTGCCATAACCTGTTAATGTTATCCAGAAATGGAGTCTTGCAAGGGCATGACCCTTCATTCTGGGGCATATTAAAATGCTTTTTGAATACTCACTGATGCCCTGATTTTGATTTTTTAAAATGACATTTCAAGAGGAGTGAGAGGATGTTCGGTGGTGAAGATCTTGTGCTCTTTTTCAGGGGACCGAGCCCCAGCATCCATGTCTGGAGCCTTACAACATCTAGAATCCATCTCTAAGGAACATGATGCCTTGGGCCTTTATGGGTACCTGTACTGATGTGCAGATACCCACACACAGATACACATAATCAAAAATAAAATGGACATGAAAACATAACAATTTATATAGAAGAAAAAAACTTAGAAGAAATTCTAAAAAAAAATAGTAAGAAGGTACATAGTCCATAACTATCCATCCCAAACAGCTATTTTTATGGCTTGATAAAGATGAATTGCCCTTTGGATGAAATGTGAGATTTTGCTTTTACAATTATATATTAAATTTGTAATTAAGGTCATAAATGAAATGGTCATAAAATTTATTCAAAGGTGTTTTTTAAAATCAAGTTTTAGAGAGGTATCAGAGAGAAGTGAGCTGATGTCCAAGTTTTTCTAAAACAAAGACATCACCTGTAATCCCAATATTCAGGAGGCTAAGGATGGGGGACTGACAAAATTCAAAGCTAGCCTTGACTACATAGCAAATTCCAGAATGGCTTGGGCTAAGACTAAGAGCCTATCTTATAAAATGACAACGAAATCAAAATCAGAAACATTGTTAGTTCTAAGTTTTCATTTTCAGTGTGGAATTGACCCACAGACTCATGTATGTTTGGCAAATGCTTTACCACTGAGCTATAACTCCAGCCCTAGAAAAAACTGAAATCATAAAGCAATAAATGTTAAAATAGCACATAATAAGCAAATCATCTATGATTTAACTATTCTAACACTATCATTTGAGTATATCACCTTTAGTCATCATTTTAAGTGCTTTTATTTCTTAGATAATGACATTTAATATTTTTAAAATTAAATTTAAAAATATTTACTTTCATTTTATTCTATGTGTATTTGTTTGCCTGCATGTATGTTTGTGCACCACATATGTGCAGTGCCCTCAGAGGCAAGGATTAAACACATTTCAACCAGAACAACAGAACACCCAAAATGTAACTTTTTGGTGGTCCTGGAAATATTAGCTCGTTTAAACTATGTATGTATGCATGCATGCATCTATCTATCTAATCTATCTATCTATCTATCTATCTATCTATCTATCTATCTATCTATCTCCTAATGTATGTGTGTGTGCCAATGTAAGGCATGGCACAGATGTGGAGGTCAGGGGGTCAGAGGGCATCTTGCTCCTGACTACAGACACAGTGTTGTCAGATGCTTCATACATTGGCCCTCATATGTTTCCTGTCATGATGGGTTGTACCCCAAGCTCAGTTTCTGAGCTGCTGAGTCACTGAGTCGCCAAGTTAGCTTAGCCCTCCCTAGCACTTTACCCACTTATGATTTGGCTTGTCTACCTCTTCACCTGGTCCTCCTGCATAGTGCTTCAGTTCTTTTCTTAAGTTGCCTTTGATGGGTTGCTACAACAATGAGAAAATTGACACGCATGCGTATTACAAAGCTCTTCACAATGGAAATATCAGTGCCTCTAAAGTTGAAATACAAGCCTTTGTTTGGCTTTGTCATCAGTGAGTTCTTCTAAATCTTTTCATTAGTGGGTTTTCCATACTGAATATCAAGAGGCAAGGGTCTGTCCTGAAGATTTTATGTGGAACTCAGAGCTCCCAGTAGAGCTGCTTCTGTAATCATCTTGCACCAGCTCCCACCAAAAACGTTGTTGACAAAAAGAAGGCGGCGGCTGTGGTCCATTACTTACCATGCAAGTGCAAGGACCCAGGTTTAATCCTCAGGATCCACATGGAAAAGGGACATGATAGTGCAGGTCTGTAATCCCGGCACTGCTAAAGGGAGTTGGGCAGTAGAGACAGAGAATCTCCAGAAAATGGGAGTCCCACCTAGTCTGGATAAGGAATGGAAAAATAACAAAGAAGCCCTGTCTTAAACAAGGCGGAAAGAGAGACTGACACCCAAGGTTTTCAGACGACCTCTACATACATACCTTGGCATACATGTTCCCATGTGCCCATATTCATACACATACACGCACATGCAAACACATACACACACACATAGACACTCATGCAAACAGAGAGACAGAGATAGAGATACAGAGACAGAGGAGCCCAGAGAGAGACACACACACAGAGAAATAGAGACAGAGAGGGAGAGAGGGAGCGAAGGAGAGAGGGAGAGGAGGAACAGGAAAAATGTGTGCTGACCATCAGCTAATTGCTATAAGTTTAGGCTTTATGTTATCAATATCTAATATTTATCTTCATTTCTTTCCCAGGATTCTTATTTTTTTTACTTAGTATCTTTTTACCGGTTTATCCATGCTGCACCAGCGATTGCCGCCTAGTTACATGGTTTCCATTGTTTAGAAGGTTTCTGTGACTACCATCAAGGGCTGGTTCCTTCCAAGTGGTATATTAGATGACTAGCAATCTGGTCCTTGCCTCATTTCCAGCCTCACCTGCACTTTCCTGGTCCAACCTCAGGAAGCTATGTCCTGCCCAAGCATCCCAGCCTGGTTCCTAAGGCCCTAGCATTCAGAGCTGGGAAAGAGTGAGTGAGACAAGGCAGAGAAGGCAGATAGATACTTGGAGAATGGCTTCATAGCGCTGTGATGGGAAGCGCTGACTCCAGCTAAGACCAACTTGGCCTACATTTGAACGAGACAACAGGGAAAGATTCCAACTGGACCCCAGTCTTTGGATCTTCAAGATCCAAACGCAAGGCTAAGTCTTACAGCTTTTGCTATTGCAGTGATCTAGGGAAAGCTGTGAGGTTGCCCTGGAGATGAGCATTGCAGGACTCAGGATGCATTCTGCAGACAGAGCAGGCGAGTCATATGAAGTAACTGGTTGTGAGGGAATAAATGAAAGAGGCTCTTAGCTTGGAGTTGTCTTGAGCAACTGGATGAATAAACTCAGCACAGAGCTGGAGAATTTGGAGGAGAGAGTCATCGAGGATAGGCAGTGTCCCGAAGCCGGTCAAGGGTTCGGAGAGGATTGGGTCTAGAGTCTCATCACTTTTCTCTGTGGACGAGGCACGTGGGAAGCAGTTGGTGATAATTATGATAATGATGTTCTCAGAGGATGACAGTCACAGGTCAGTGAAAGAATGCTTGGCTTTTTGCACTGACAGAGCTTTGAGTTTAAAATCCAGTAAAGACACATCTAAGTAAAGACAAAACCTAAGTAAAGACACACACACACACACACACACACACACACACACTCGCGCTTCAAGAACTAGAATCATACTGAGAGGCATACCATGGAGGGCAAGGGTAAAGCCAAGTCCCCAGGGATAATGTGAATAGGTACACTGTTGGTGACGATCAAGAAAGGCCTCATTAAACAAACCTGATGCATGGCACATAGGAACTGTGTCTGCAATAGTGGAATGCCTTTCTTCTCTCATGAGGAGATGGGAGTGTAGGATTGGTATCCTTCTGGGAATCCAGGGCACATGGTATGCAGTGTAGCACTTCCCAAACAAAGCCTTTAAGGAGCCTAGGAGGTTGAGTAAGCATGCTTCCTATGTTAACCCATAGTTTCTATAGGTTGTCTTTAATTTTTTTTTTAATTGTGAGTAGTATGAGTATGTACACATGTGTGCCAGCACCCACAGAAGCCAGAGGCACTGGATCTTCCTTGAGCTGGAGTTACAGTTGTAGGCTGCCAGATGTGGGATCTGGGCATTGAGCTCTGGTCCTCTGCAAGAGCACTATGTGCTCATAACTGCTGAGCTATCTCTTCAGCCCTGAAAAGGGTTGTTTTTTTTTTTGGGTGGGGGAGGGTGTTTGTGTAATTAATTAATTGATAGTTAGACTTTCTGGCCATTTCTGGCCAGTATTCAGAAATCAATTCTCATACATCCCATAATACTTTTGTTAGTGAACTATTTTAATAGAGTAATTCTTATATATTCTATTTTTAATAATTTTTTTACAAGAAAATATAGTCAATGTTTAGAATAAATACATGCTATCATATCTACATTTTTCTATTTATGAAAACAAAGAGTTCAGATGCTGGGTGTGGTGACATACTCCTTGAGGCCCAGCGATTGGGAGAGAGAGGCAGGCAGATCTCTGAGTTCAAGGTGACTACCTCCTTGCTCTTTTTTTTGCGGGGGGGGGGGGGGTTTCGAGACAAGGTTTCTCTGTGTAGTCTTGGCTGTCCTGGAACTCACTCTGTAGACCAGGCTGGCCTCGAATTCAGAAATCTGCCTGCCTCTGCCTCCCAAGTGCTGTCCTTGCTCTTTCTTTCCATTTTCCACACCTTTTCCCTCAGCGGCCTCTTTACATATACCTGCCTAACTCCCATTTTGCCTCCAGGTCTCTTGTGCAGATTCTGTGGGAAACCTTTATCCACTCTTCAGTATAGCTTTGCCTCACTAAAGCTTCCTACTGTGCTGTCCTTATTTTACCTTATTTCATCTCTTAATAGGGAGTTCAATTGCCTGTCCACAGCCTTCTCCAGAATGTAAATTCTTAAAGACCAGGAGCTCAGATTTCTTCTCCAGTGCGTTCCCAGCACCTAGCACAGGGACAGACAATAGAAGGTAGTATTTGCTGACTGAATGCAAAAGTATGTAAGAAAGAACACTGATGTTGTCCCAAATAAAACAGAAAAGACTGTGCAATATACTTTAGAATAAGTTGAAATGTTGCTTGTGTGTACATTATATTATTTAAACATGGTTATTAACAACTATGAGTAATAGTTTCTCTGTGTAGCTCCAGCTGTCCTGGAATTCCCTCTGTAATTGAGGCTGGCCGTGAACTCACAAAGATCCACCTGCCTCTGCCTCCCGTGTGCTGGGATTAAAGGTGTGTACCACCACCTCCTGGCATTAATTTACATATAATTTGAAGAATAAACTTGCTTGGGAAAGCTTGGTGAAACTGGAGATATAAAGTTGCTTTTTCTATCAGTGAGAAGAGATAAAATTAAATGTATTGTCAATGATAAATCAACTATCAGAAATCTGTTCAATTAATAATAATGTAATTTTTTGTTAGGGAAATAGGTCTCCTGTTAGTTTCCTGGCAATATCATTTCTCTTGGAGCTTCTACATAGGATTATGGCACCAGAAAATACAGTATTACAAATGTGTGTGAAGGGTCACCAGAGGAACTGAAGGAAACAACATGTAAGCCCCAGGCTTTTGGAACAGAATGAGTGGAAGAAAGTGAGTCAGAAAAGGGAAATTTAGGAAAGTACTGAGGATGCCTGAATGGGACCCTTAGCCTGCATCATACCCTAGAGGAAGATCCTATGGTCAGAAACAGTAAGGAAAGCTTTGTAACCTCGGACCGGAGGAGTCATAGCCAGGGGATAAAAAGAACTTCTCTGCAAGTATGTGTATTTCACACTTCATGGCCTTGAGAGGAAACAAAGTAACCATATCTACACCTAAATAGATTTAATCATAGGAGGCTTGTGGAAACTAGACTTTAAAAGTAGCTTTGTATTTCTTTGTCTTTAACAGTGTTAGTTGTTGTTTGTATGCTATAGCAATACAATGTAACATCTTATTTAGTTCTGTTATTGCTATGACTTAGAAATTATTATACAGCCCTGTTTGTAGCAGAGAATATTGTGTCTAAAACAAGGCACACACTGGCTATCAAGATATGCCTGGAATTCAGGTTTCTGTTATAAACACAGCATTTCCCTGTTCCTGGGCAGTCACCATGTTCTCGCTACTCCTCAGCTCTGACAGGGCTCAGGCTAGCTAGATTCGTAGGCCCTGGCACCCACGAGATGCCAGCATGGGGGATGGCTCTGCCAATCCCCCACGCTGCATCCACAAAACTCGGCTAAATCCCAGACAATATCTGCCATCCTTTCAGTAGCCGATAGAAATGAGACTCTTAAAGCTTAATGATTATCTAAAGGATTTATATATTTAGAAATGCTCATCAACAGGATGCCCACACAATTAGAGTTGTTATCCAATATCTAACCTTCTGATAGAAGCTGTCAGAACAGCTTTCGAGGGTTCTCCATGGCTGATAGCCTCCTTCTTCTCCTCCCCTTCCTCTATTTTTCCCCTCCCCTTCCTGTCTTTCTCTCCCAGCTCCGCCTTCTCTCCTACTGACTAATCACCGAGCTCTACTGCAAATACAATGTAGCAGAATAAATATCCGGCTACATTTCCCCACTATTTTATGTACCCAGACGGCTCACATTTAAATTACTCACTTCAAAAATTCATTTTTCATATGTTTGTTGAGTAGCTACTTTGAATCCATCCATGTCCTCATCTTTAAAATTGCAGAAATAACCATATGATTTCATAGGCGGGTGGGAAGAAACCCAAGGTTCACATTATTCTGCTCGGTTTCCTTAACTTTTTGTTTTGTTTTCTTGAAACTGGGTTTCAGGTCATCCAAATTGGCCTTGAATTCACTCTGTAGGTGAAGATGACCTTGAGCTCCAGATCCACTTGAATTTACTCCAAGTGCTGGGATTACAGACATCTGCAATTATGTCTAGCTTTTGGTTCTTTGATTATTATTATTTTCTTGGTAGAAATATGTTAAGTATATTAGAGATGTATTAAATAAGCATTTGGGAGTGAAATTCAGACTACAGCATATAGCTCCTCACTAACGTTTCTCAGCATGGTGATGGTGGAAGGGTGGTCATGTTTGGGTGAGGAGTTATTTGGGGAATATTATACTACATATTTAAAAGGAAAATTGCTTTAAAATATTTGTTTATTCATTTGTTCATGAATTTATTTAGAGTAGCCTGAGGTGGTATTTACTATGTATCTGAGGTTGATTTTGAACTCTACAAAATCCTAGAGCCTTAGACTTCTGAGGGCTGGGCTTACAGGCATGATCCACTACATCTGGGTTCACTTTTACATTTCTTCTGCAGTAAGAATATGAATGACAAGTACTTATAGGTAGATACATCCTATAAAACACAAAAAAGTTGTTGGGTTATCTGAGAATGTGAACTAGCTAATAATTAGAACGATACTCAGCATATCCACCCGACGATGACGTTTCATTTTACTTTCAGAAGGCATTAATTATTTCTTATTGGTTGCATTAGTCAATGAAAAGATGACCACTGTTAAAATTAATGGTCATTAAACTAGTTTTTCTTTTTTAAACACATTTCTATCTGTTGTCTGTCTATGTGTGTGTGTGTGTGCCCGTGCTACTATATGTGTGCAAAGGAAGTTCAGAGGATAACCTGTGTGAATCCATTCTTTCCCTCCAGCATGTGGGTTCTGGGGATCCAATTCATGTCATAGTATTTTAAAGTAATAATTATCTGACTTTTTTTTTTGAGGCAGTGTCTCATGTAGCCATGAGACTTGAATTCTTGTCCCTCCTGGCCAAATGCTATATGTATAAATATGAACCACACTATGCCTGGCTAATTATCTTTTTTCATTTTAATCATAAAAATCAGATCAGATAATGGAGATTTAATCAATGTTGCTAAATGGGGAAGTAAAGATGTAGGAGATTCAGTGACCCCAACCTCAAAGAGCTTTAGGATTAATAAAGGGAGAAATGGGCAGAGGTCGAAAGTTTTGTGTGTGTGTGTGTGTGTGTGTGTGTGTGTGTGTGTGTGAAGCAGTGTTTATCAAGTGTGTTGTTCTGACCATTACCCTGGCTTTCATGCTGTGAGGTGATTTGAAGTGGTTTGAATGACTCAAGAGGAGCCATGCTACATAATCCATCATGGAAGGCCTTAGGGTTCCTCCACCATCCTGTATCTCTCTTCCCAGATCTGGGGTCTGCTAAATCTTATGGACTTTATACATTGTGTTTGAAAATGGAACTGACTAATCTTCCACATTCCTTCTGGTTCTTGGATTCCAGTTTGGAACTCTTAAACAGGCATTATTGTGATGCAGAACATGGCTGAGCCATACTAAGATCTTAAGGAAGTTGTGGGCAGGTATTTTTTAAAAAAGATATATTTTACTTTTAAGTGTGTGTGTGTGTGTGTGTGTGTGGTGTGTGTGTGTGTGTGTGAGAGAGAGAGAGAGAGAGAGAGAGAGAGAGAGAGAGAGAGAGAGAGTGTGTGTGTGTGTCCAGGTACCTTCAGAGTCCAGAAGATTGTGTCAGATCTTCTGGGCTTGAGTGCAGATAATGGCCAAAGGCCTCTGACATGGGTGTTAGGAGCCAGACTCAGGTCCTCCTGAAGAGCAGTGAACGCTTGTAACCACTGAGTGACATTTGCAGCCGTGTGGGCAGATATTTTATGAGCCACACTATCTATACATTTTCAGTGTTTCAGTTCTGTTATAACAATATTCTTGTCTATGTATTTGACTTTCATTTATGTAGTTATCTTTTGAGGTACTAGGGACTGAAGTTGAGGCCTTCAAAATGCTAAGCAAGTGCTCTGCTGAGGGCCATACTCAGCCTTGCTTATGCATTTTGCTAAAAGGTGCTTTAAGTTGGTTTTCATATCATACAAGGGGATTATCAAACTATTTAGTCAATTTAGATTATAGCAAATTTAAACAAAATTTCGAGACCTTGTTTTATAATCTAAAAGTAATTTGTAAGAAGCAGCCATCATATATTCCATATTTTTCTACCTTCTTAGGTAATGTCACTACTGACAGAACAAGTACGTTTTCATGAAATATTCTAATGTTGTAATTAAAACACAGACTATGCAAATGTCACAGCCATCAAGCCTTTGACTATCGTGAGTTTAATTTTTCCTTGACCTCTTCCAACAAAAGAATATTTCTCTTTTGATTTGACTGCTAAATGATGAAACTGGGTTCTTTTAATGGTTCCCACTGCCTTTGTTCCTGCCCAAGCCTTCCATCACTTACCAAAAAAAAAAAAGTGTCCTTCCTGTCCACACATCCTAACTAGTTACACCAGTTCATCACTGGCCTGCATTCCGTTCTGGGACACAATTCATAAGAAATTGGGCAAATCGGTGAAGATTGAGATAGAAAGGAGAGAGGGTAGACAGATGGATGAGAAGGAAAGGTTGAAGATGAGGGATATCATCTGTGGAATTCTAGGACGCAGTCAAAGAGCTGTTTTCTATTTTTGAGGAAATGTTGTGTGTAAAGAGTGACTAGGAATCTTGGCATCGTCTCAAGGGGAACCTTGGACAGGAAGTTGTTGGCATGATTTGAAGTTGTTTCCAGCAGTCTATTCTCTAGGTCTGCATGCATGCAACCTGCCTGGGATGCAAGGCTGCCCAAGCAGTATGCAAGTTAGAGATGCAGAGTTACACATGTGTTCACACTCTTCCTTTCTGCTAGATCCACAAGCATATCACCTTCCTTTTCTACAGCGAAGTGACATTGTACATTTCTTACTATTTTCATGTATGATATGCCAATTTTTTACTGCTGGCTGAAGTAAAAGTCAATTTCTTCTATTTGTATTAAGTTGGGTGATTAGGAAGACATGTCTGGTCTTGCCTTCCCCCACGGGCTGTAAGAGCAGGCCTTTATTGTGAGACTACAACAGTAGGATCTTTGACTCATGATAACTGAGACAATAATGTGTTTTGTGATGTCGTTAGGATCTTGGTGTGTACGTGCCGTGTGCACACTAGTGTATATTTTTCTTGCAGATTTTTTTATAGCACGATTTAGAGAGGTCCTATTTTACTAATATTACACACAGCATAGTATTAAAGCATTTTATCAGCTGTATGGAAGTAACACACATCTTTAATCCGAGTACTCAGAAGCAGAGGCAGGCAGATCCTCTGTGAGTTCCAGGCCAGCCTGGTCTACAGAAAAACCTTGTCTCAAAAAAACAAAAACTACAGCAAAAAGAATAATCATAACATAGAGTAAATACACTAAGGAAAAATAATTTTTCATTTAAATTTTGGCTTGAGACAGCATCTTATCTTACACTAATCCAGTCTGACTTCCAACTTATAAAGTACTCATATGCTGGGTCCATAGGCACAAGCCACAAACTCAGCCATGTTTACTTGGAGAATTTATTCGTGTGTGTGTGTGTGTGTGTGTGTCTACATGAGTATATGCCACATGTGTATGGGTGCTGTTTTGTCAAGAAGAGCGTTGGATGCTCTGGGGCTGCAGTTAAAGGCAATTGTGAACCTCCCAACATGGGTGCTTGGAACTGAATTTGGGACCTCTGGAAGACCAGAAAGCATTCTTAACTGCTGTGGCATCTCTCTACAGGCCCCATTTCACTTCTTTTAAGGACTTTTGTTAGGTCACAATTCATTCTTCATGTCCAAAACCTCTAAGGGCAAAATCTCTAAGGAGAATTATATGAAGGGCAATGTAGAATCATTTTTAGGAAACAACAGGAGCTATTCAATTAAATCTACTCACCCTCTGAAAGTGTTTTATGGATCTCCTGAGACTACCTATGAACTTAGAGTTATGTGATGGTCGGTGGAGTGATGCAGGACTGTGTTCCTGGAAGGAGGGCCAGGAGTTTACTGTCATCCCTCTTCACATATGAAGTTCAAGGCCAGCCTAGGGTTACATGAGACCTACCTCAAAAAACCAAAAACCAGCAGCAGCAGTGAGATGGTTCTGTGGGTAAAGACGCAGGCTACCAAACCTGAGGACCTGTGTTCCAGCCCTACACTGTGGAAGGACTATGGCCACTCTAAGTCAGCTCAAGCCACCACATCTGGCTCCAACTTTTGTTTTTACTGTACTTTTGTAAATATAATATTCAGATGAAAAAATCTTTATAAGAATTGTAAAGCAGCAGCTTTAGAAATGGATTGAGTTGGGCTTACTTTAGCTTTTTAGACGAAGGGGCGAAACCTATTGAGATTCATATGCTTTGTTTTGCCATATCTTTCATAAAAAAATCTCAGTTATGTTTATTTCAACAAAATTTGAATTGTTCAACTTAGTAAGACTAGGATTTGGGAGAATAAAGGTAAAATTCAAGTTTTGAGAAGTTTTTTTTTTTCCTTTCTTCTTCTTTATTTTTGATTTTTCAAGATAGGGTTTCTCTTCATAGCCCTGTCTGTCCTGGAACTCACTATGTAGACCAGGCTGACCTCAAACTCCTCAATCCACCTGCCTCTGCCTCTGCCTCCTGGGTGCTCTAACTAAAGATGTATGCCACCACCTCCTGGCTATTTTAGACTCCTCCTCCCCTTTCTGCCTTTTTCTTTTTGGGAAGTCTTTGCTCTCATGGGTCTTAGACTATGTAGTACACTACAAAAGGGTTCAAGGCTCATTAAAACTTTCAGGACTTTTGCAGTTTTAAAGTCTGTTTCTTTTTCTCCTGCTTTTCCCTTTTTCCAAATATGAAAATATGCCTAGCTTTCAGGGACTGCTGGCTTTCCATGAATGTGGTTAAGGGGTTAACTTTTGAATGTAAGGAGAGGGTGTGTTTTTAACTACCTTACCAAGGATGTGTTTGGGTAGAATTACCAAGATGCTCTGAAATAACTTGCCTGTATATCCAAGTTGTATCCACTTAATAGTTTTGTGCTTGTTTAGCTTGTTCTGGAAAGCCAGCCGAGCAGAATGATGGCCTAAGAATCATGAGTTGAGTTGCCTTCCAGGCGTCAGCGTTCCAAGTCGCTTCAGTTGGCACTTCGCTCGAGCGCCCCCTCTCTCCCTAGAGGTCAACAAGCAACTGAGAGGCAAAGGATTGCACAAATCCCCGTTTC
Organism: Grammomys surdaster; assembly: GCF_004785775.1. NCBI lineage: Eukaryota > Metazoa > Chordata > Mammalia > Rodentia > Muridae > Grammomys > Grammomys surdaster. Next base: position 9,343,583 of record NW_021620966.1, on the reverse strand, counting down.
CAAGAAGAAACCACTCAGAGCGCATGCTCTGGGGATAGTGGTTCAGTAGCGCCATTTTCGTAAGGGAAGGGCTGACCACTAACTATGTCCCTAGGGTTCACAGCATTAAAGTTGTTCAAACTGGATCAGAACGTTGCAGAACAAGTCCCGGGCCTCTGGAGAGGAACCTTTTGTACTCCCTTGCAGCGCTCCAGCCAAGACTAAAGGAATCTTCTGTTCATTTTTCTTGTAATCCTTTCCCTTTTCTCCCTTCGCCCAGGATAGCCTACAGTCCGAGACTAGAGTCTTACTCTTCTCGTATAATTTCGCGCTCACACCTGTGGCCAAAATGACAGGACTTGCAGAACTGGACGGAATATTTTTTTTCCCCTTGAGAACAAAGCCTAGGTGAAAGCAGACTCTAGTACTTAGAGGGCATCAGTTCGCGCTCTCCGGAGCTAGGAGGTATCGCTTCTTTTGAAATTTGATTATAAAGATACAGATCCGACAGTGGTGAGAATGGGGGTTGGTGGAAAGACAGCTAGCGGTATGACCCGACATGAAAATAGTCAGAGGTTTTTCAGTGTGTGTGTGTGTTCGCGCGCGAGCGCGCGCGAGTGCACGTCTGTGTATGCGTGCGCGCGCAAGCAAGAGTTTAGAAGAAACTGAGTGGAGCAGGAGAGAAAGAGCTTGAAGAGAGACAAGAAAAATCTGGTGTGGAAGAAGAGCTAGCCGATGCAGAAAGGGATAGTGGAGACAGCATCTCAGCCCGCCAGGCTGCAGCAGCTTCCTGAAAGACATCCACTCCTCTCTACCCATCCTTTTTCATTCATAAGTTTGTGGCCCCGCCTGACATCCCCCACCCCCACCCAGGCTGAGGGCCAAGTTTCCAGTGTAGCAATTGGTGAAAGGCAACAAAGCCTTAGCAACCGGCTCCTAGTGACCCGCGGGGCGCCTGGTAACTGGGGCCTGAGGCCGGCTCAGAGAAAGGAGCCGAGCTGTCCCTTTAAGGGATGGCCGCGGAACCGTGAAAGTGGAGGGGGACGAGGGAGGGCGGGGAGGCAGGTCTAGGGGCGGACCTAAGAGGAGGAGGAGGAGGAGAGGGAGGAAGAGTTGCTGCTGAAAGGAGGTGGCGAAGGAGGAGTCTGAGCAGCTGCTACTAGCCCCGCGGACACCTCCGGAGTCCTGCCCGCTGCCGCACGAGTGGCCACGGGCGCGATCCGGGCCAAACGTCTTGTCCTCCATGATCACTTTGGGAGCCGGGGGAAGACTTTGCCCGGCCTTGGGAGCTGGTGTGCGCTGTCCAGGTTTGGCGGAGACTGTGCAGCGCGAGCAGAAGGAGCTGCAGCTCGAGCAGCAGCAGCAGCAGCCGCCGCCGCCGCCGCCGCAGAGTCCGGATCACAGCGGTTACAGCCCGGGGCGTGTGCGTCCCGCGCCCAGCGGGTTCGGTTCCCCACGGAATGTCCCCGGGGCGCCCCACGCGCTGACCCTGCAGCTGCCTCCGCCTTGGGCGCCCGCCTCCTCCCTCAGGCAGGCTCGGTGATTGGGACCGCGAGCTCCCAGCTCTTGGGCAGTGGGCAAGCCCCCGGGGGCGGGTGACCTCAGCTGGCCACGACCCAGCCCTCCCCCGGTGCGGATCTCGCTTAAGATGGCAGCGGAGTCAGGGGAACTAATCGGGGCTTGCGAGTTCATGAAAGGTGAGGAGCAGCCGCCTGGCATCCTCCAGCCCTTCCACGCCACTCCCACCACAACTCCTCACGGCTCACCCCTTTGTCCCAAGCCTCTACTCTGGGTTTCTCTTAGGGCCCTGTGTCCCTCAGTACTGCGGCTCGGGGCTCGAGCCCCTTCTCGCCACTCAACTCCCCGAGGACCCCCTGCTTCCGGCTTCTTTTTCACATTCTCGCTCCCTCTGCAGCTTCCTTGTACCCGGACAGTGTAGGCTTCTCTGCTTGGGATCCTCCTGCAAACCTATCTTGGTGGAGATTCTGCTGGTTTTAATCCTCAATCCGCTAATCCTTTAACCCTCGGTGGCTGGCCCGTGCTTTTGGGACACCCCCACCCCCAACCACACCCCCTTGTCTTTCCTTCCTTCCTCTTGAAGTTTGCTAAGCTGCAGGGGCAAAAGCTCGCCTCTCTTCCCATTCCAACGCAGCTGAGGTCTGGAGATTTCCGAACCAAACTTGTGTCTCCAGTTTTGCGGGTACCCACAGCTCCTGTCTGCACCCGCCCGCACGCAACCAGGGGGTGAGGGAACTCAGAAGATGCTCTGCCCCCTGCTGGGTCTTCTTCTAGCCTCTTGGCAAGTTGTGCTTTTTGGGGCTCTGTAGCTTTCTGGAAGACCCAGTTTCTCCAAGAATCCCGCGTGTTCAAGGATCTTTAAATGATGTGTAGCAATTAATCCGTCGTGCGTGATCCTCACGCACTCTCAGCCTCACGTCCCTGCTTCTCATGTTCTGTCTTTTAAACTTGTCTTTCAGATCGATTATATTTTGCTACTTTAAGGAATAGACCAAAAAGCACAATAAATATCCACTATTTCTCCATCGACGAGGAGCTGGTCTATGAAAAGTAAGTTTCCCTCTTATTTTTTTTCCAGCACCCCCCCCCCCCGAACTATTTAGCTTGTTGGTTCTTTGATAAGCGGGTTTATTCACTTTTCCCAAAGAGTTCAGGAGGCATTACTAGCTTTCTATGGTTTGGGGAGGGATGCAGACAAAACCGTCATAGTTTGAACCTGTCAACACTGCAGTCCTTTTAGGATTTCACGGATATTAATTTTTCCTACTCCCACTGCAATTCTGGATTCCTCACACTCCCCAGAGTAGCACCAGGCAGTCATACCCTGTGTCATCACCAGACCTGTAATTGGCCTGTGAATCAGTCACTAGGTATTTATGGAGCACCCACAGGGTACAGGGCAGTCTGTGTATGTACTACAGGTGCACACGGCTTCTGTTGTCTGGAAGGATGTTTTTGTTTGAGCAGCCAGTTTTCAGGAAAGTGGGACGCAGGACTGCGGGGGAGCTGTATCCAAGTTGCATCTTGTGGAAGATTTCCAGTGTGATTGAGTTGACTATTCTTTGAGTAGTAGAGGATTGTCGCCTCTTCCCCCCCCACCCCCCCAGGGATTAAGATCTGAGAGTGAAAAATCAGAACCAGGAACTGAGCTCTGGAAAGGCCATGGATGTAAAGGAGAAGGTTATTTGAATATTTTAGGTCTAGTAAAACATTAATTGGAGAGATATATTTCCTTTTGATGAAAGCAGTAGACAGGAATAGAAAGTGGGATTGACTTATATGCCTTTACTAAGAGAGCTGGTCTTTCAGACAAGCCTTGTATACTCCGATTTAGACATTTCATTTTATTTTGTTAGCATCCTAATCAAGTGGGCAGTCAAATGAGCATAGTGAAATGAACCATAAAAAACTTCCCAGGGTTTACCCTGTTAGAAAGTATATTAGGAATTCAGCTTCAGGATTTATGGATACCACTGGGCCTTGGAAGAGAAAAAATATTCTGGACCTTGAAAAGCCTATATTTTATCTGAGAGAAAATAATTCTTAATTGTTACTTCATCCTAGGGGGTCTTGGAACTGATGTCTTCAGGACATTTCTCTTAGTGCTGGGAGAAGGATGCTTCCTGAATAGCTAAAGAGACAGTGGGCATCAAAGAACCTTTTGCTGCTGTTCCTGAATGACCAGAGCTGCTGAGGCAAAGAGAGGTCTGAATCCCTGGTGTCAGATTACAGCTCCACTCCTAGAGAAGGGAGTTCTAAGCAGCCAGTTCCCTGACCCCCGGGCACCTGGATGATGTCACCACCTTTAGTGTTTATTGAGTGGACACTCTATTGTTGGGCACCTTCTTGGCTTTCTGTCTGTGAGCAGAGTGCCTAGGGACCTTTGTGTGCCTGAGGGTAGGACTGTGTATACACTCTATTATGTTCACTCTGCAGTGACTAAAGAGCCAGGGTTTATTAATATGCATTTGAACAGTCTCCAGTTATTGAGGTCTGAATCACTTCCCTGGGGATTGCTAGATAGTAGACTTAGCAAAACTTTACAGTTAATCAACTAAACACAGTGCACAGTGGTGTCTTAAAAATAATGAAGATTTTATGGATTTTAATATTTAAACTTTTTTTTTTTTTTTTTTTTTTTTGCACCGTGTTCCTGGTGTCTCCTAAGGACAGACTTGCTAGAGAGGCCATCTGGTTCACTTTGTGAGTTTGGATGTGAACTTGAAACTGCAAGAAGCTGAGCATGGCGTACATCTCTTTAATTCTAGCATGTAGGGAGCAAAGGTAGAGGCAGGTGGATCTCTGTGAGTTTGAGGGCAGCCTGTTCTACACAGAGAGTTCCAGACCAGTTAGAGCTACATAGTGAAACTCTTTCTTAGGGGAAAAAACATCTGGGAGTGGTGGCTTATACCTGTCATCGCCTGAGAGACTGAGGCAGGAGAGTTGCTTAGTTGGAAGTGAGTCTGTGTTACATACTGACTTGCAAGCAAACTTGGGCTATAGAGTGAGAAAAATGATAAAGACTCAGCCTGAACAGAGCACGTACTTCCCTAGTGTGATGTCCCATAGCATGCCACCGTAGTGACTATGGTCCTGATTACCTGCACAAACCCATCTTTTCATTATCCCGGCATATCACACTGTGTTCTATGGCACAGAGCGTAACATGATGAACGTACATGTGCCTTTCAAGGTTTCAAGGAGCTTCAAAGCAATATGGTGGATGACTAAGAGGTTTATAATGAAAGGGAACAAAGCCACCCTAGGAGAAACCTCACCTGTGTAGTAGGAAGTACTTATGGAAGGGTGGAGACAGGTCCAGCAGAGACGTTCATAAAAGGCTCTGTGGAGGCAGTAAGGTCAGCTTGAAGGATGGACAGGTATCCGTGGATATGGGTGTGAGAGGAAAGAAAATTGAGGAGCAGGAGGGAGGCTCGGGAAGTGTATTCAACTTGTAGTAAGTTGTCCACTTTGCCTGGTGTGTATACAGGTCACACGGGGGAAGTGTGGAATATGACACTGAGAGGCCAGCTGGGGACAGACTGAATGCCACAGGGAGAAACCTGCAGATACCCTGGTGTGCCTTGAGCCTCTTAGAAGGACTCCAGGACAGAGATGGTGTGGCTAGATTCATGCTAATGGCAAATAACAGCAGACGTTTGCAGAGCATTGGCCTCTGTGCTGGATCCTTTGCTACAGTGATGCCAACAGGGACATCAAAGGACGTCAAAGTCAGGTTGGGTACTTCAGTGCCACTGAAATAAGTAACAGAGCTGGAATTTGAAAAGATACCATCTAGTTCCAGAGGATATTAATCCTCCATCCAAAAAAATAATGTAAAAGCATCATTTAAGGGCCATTGGAGAGGATATAAGAAACCACACACAAACTTCGGGATTTTTAAGGGGGAAAGAATAAAGTACTGAATTGACATGGTGTCAGTGCTGATGGAAAAAAGGCAGGATCTGAATCCATGTATGGATAGTTGATGAGGATGCTGAGGGAAGGGAACCAAGAAGTTCTTGGGATAGTTCCTTCATGGTGGACCTGAGAACATCATGAGCCTTTTGGAAATAGGAAAATACAAGGAAATAGGTAGACAGTTGGCTTTAGTGGGAAGATCAGGCATTCTGTCTTGGTCAGGATGAATTTGAGAAATGTAAGGGATCATTTAAAGAGTGTATACTCCCCCCTCCCCCACCAAGACAGTTCTCTGTATATCCTTGGCTGTCCTGGAACTCACTTTGTAGACCAGGCTGGCCTTGAACTCTCAGAGATCCTGACTGACTTTGCCTTCTGATTGCTGTGATTAAAGATGTGTGTCACCAGGCCCGGCTTAGAGTTTACCTTTAAAATACTTAAAGTTGAGAGTTTTCTAAGGTCATGATTAAAGAATGAGGCTGTTTCTGAGGAGGAAGAAATCAAGTTTTTTTAGGGTAAGGGGAGTAAAGGGAGAAGCTATAAATAAGTAGCCAATCAGAAGGCAAAAAATTAAAGGAGGGAAGGAAGGAAGGAAGGAAGGAAGGAAGGAAGGAAGGAAGGAAGAAGGAAGGCAGGCAAGAGGAGGCTGTGGATTATGTCTCTTTGACTTCACTTCTCACAAAGATAGAACGAGATGACCTGAAGAGTCACCGGGACCCTGTGTGGTAACCTGGATTCTATCTGTGGAGCATGCCATCCTGAGGGCAGACACCCTAATGTGTATGTCTCCAAAGAAGGGAGTGTGTTTATATACGTTGTCACATGGGACCTCATACAGCCTGGTAGCTATAATTATTTGCTGAGTGTCCCAATGAAATGTCACCTTTCTAAGTAAATTATCACCTGAGAAACTATTAACTGGGCTCTTTAAATATGAGAGCATGTTTAATCTGGATACAGCTGTGTTTGTGCAGAAGGTTGCTGGGTATTAAAGGATGGTAGAACTCTGATTGAAATAATGATCTTCTGAAACGCCGATGGAACAAATTTAACCAATTGGCTTCATGAAGTCAGTCTATGAGACTGAATTTTTTGTCGTTGTTTCTTGCTTTTCTGAGACAGAGTCTTACTATGGTAGCTCTGGCTGTCCTGGAACTCATTAGGTAGACCAGGCTGGCCATGAACTCTCAGAGAGCCACCTGTCTCTGTCTCCTGAGTGCTGGGATTAAAAGTGTGTGCCACTGCACCCAATTGAGACTGAAAATTTGAAAATTTCTCCTCTGTCTCTGTCTCTCTGTCTGATCTCATTACATATCCCTAGCTGGCCTGGAGCTCAAAATTTAGACCAGATTGGCCTTGAGCACACAGAAAAATCTGCTTGCTTCTGTCTCTGTCTCTTGAGTACTGAGATTAAAGGCTTGCACCATCATGACTGGATTCTTCTTGGTTCTTAACAGAGCTATCTCGATGAAGGTCAGAGACATTTTAATAAAACATAAATGATAAGAAATCATACTTTGGCCGGGCAGTGGTGGTGCATGCCTTTAATTCCAGCACTTGGGAGGCAGAGGCAGGTGAATTTATGAGTTCAAGGCCAGCCTGGTCTACAGAATGAGTTCCAGGACAGTCATAACTACACAGAGAAACCCTGTCTCGAAAAACCAAAAAACCAAAAAAAAAAAAAAAAAAAGAAAAAGAAAAAAAAGAAAAATCATACTTTGAAGCCTTTAATCCCAGCACTAGGGAGGCAGAGGCAGGTGGATTTCTGAGTTTAAGGCCAGCCTGGTCTATGTAGCAAGTTCCAGAACAGCCAGGGCTACACAGAAAATCCCTGTCTTGAAAAATCAACAAACAAACAAACCAAAACAAAAGAAAAAAAAGAAATAAAATTATATTCTAGGCTTTCATATTTTCATAGGCCAGAGTTAAAACAAGAGTGTAGGCAAAAATATTAGTGGTTCAAAACATATTTCTGTAACTGGAGCCTTTAAAGGATTTATCTGTATTGTATTCAGTTATATCTGAACTACCAACTGCATGCTCTTCTCTAGAATGGCTAATTCTTTGGTGTTGGAGTTGGACCCTGTCGTCCAAATAGAGGCTAACTTTTAATAACTTGGCTCATGTTTTTTTGGCTCAAGAGTTAGCAAAATCAATGTGTTAATTGTCAGAGCCTTTGTGTGCTTCTAATGGTCCTCTTAGGCATTGGGATTGGATGCCAGTGGTATGGAAAGCCAGTCTACTGAGAAGGACAGTGTGTACTATCTCTGCTTTCAATCATACTTTCCCATTTCTTCTGCCCTTGGGATTTTCAGAAGAAAGGTACTAAGTTTTCATGACAGTGTACTGAATAAAGATGCTTAGACTGGCTGGAATTTCTTTGGTAGATCCAAGAAATGTCACCAAGTATTTTTACTTATTAAGTATAACAAATATTTTTTTATTTTCCTGATGTAACTGTCATCTGTCTCCACCTACTAACCTAGACCTTGTCCTGGAAGCTTCTAGCCTCTGTACAATCTTATTTAGGCCAAGAATGTTTTCAGCCTCTGAGACTTAACTGCTGAATAAGTTCACCCTTTCTAGCTATTTCTGAGCAATGACTGGCTGGTTCAACTCAGCTTTCCTGGCTCAAACTCCTCTCCAACCTCACTGATTAAATCTAACTTCTTTTAGCTTCTCCTGATTTGCTCTGCTTGGCCTCATACTAACTCTGGCAATCTGTTCTAGTCTTCTGGCTCCTTCTCATTCTGTCTCATTCTGTCTTCACCTGTATCTAGCCTGTCCTCTCTTTGCATCCTGTCTGTACCACTGTACCAATAAAACTGCCCTTTCCCCCTCTTCACTGCCTCTCAAATAGCTGCCCTTTCCTCTCTCTTCTCGTGAGAGTTGTGAATATTCTATTCTGTCAAATCTTTCTCTGATTCATCACTTTGTCTTCCCCTCAATTAGACATCACTTTCACACACGGGTGCTTCTTTCTACAAACTAATTTACCTTTATTGTTTGGGATTAAAGGTGCGTATTAAAGATGTGTCTGTATTCCAGCCAGAGGGATTAAAGATGTGTACTGCCGGGCGGTGGTGGCACACGCCTTTAATCCCAGCACCTGGGAGGCAGAGACAGGCGGATTTCTGAGTTCGAGGCCGGCCTGGTCTACAGAGTGAGTTCCAGGACAGCCAGGGCTATACAGAGAAACCCTGTCTCAAAAACAACAACAACAACAAAAAAGATGTGTACTAAGGGCTGAGCCACACCACATCTAGAAACAGTAAATATTCAGTACATAGTGAACAGTTATACTAACAGTATACAGTAAATAACAGTAAATACTGAGTTATTCTCAGTACATAACACAATTTTGGGGTTCACAGTGTGGTCAAATATCCTGCAATGGTTAAGAATGAGTAATTTTGGTTGGGGCTGTAGCTCAGTGGGAGAGTATTTTCTTGGCATATACAAGGCCCTGGGCTTAATCCCCAGCACTAGAAGATTAAAGAATGAACAGTCTCAGCTAGATGGGGCAGCTCCTACTTGAGACACCGAGAGAGGTGGATTCTTGAGTTCAAAGCTAGATGGGGCATAGTGAGATCCTGCGTTAAAAAGCAAAACGGGCTGGAGATGTAGCTGGAGTGTTGCAATACTGAGTTCAATTTCTGACATTATGTAAACCTGGCATGATGGCACAGTACTGTCACCTCAGTTCTAGGTTGTAGAGGCAGGTGGAGGAGGATCAGGAGTTTAAGATCAGCCTGGGATGCATGAGACCTTGTGTCAAAACAGCAACTAACCAACCAACCAACCAACCAACCCACCCACCCAAACCCTCAGTATGGTTCAAATATTCTTTTTTAAAATAATAGAATATCTTTGATTTATTCTTTGACAATTTCATACATGTGAAGAATGCATGCTAGTCATATAAACTCTAATTTCTCTCTTCTACTCTCCCAGGAACCTCCATCTTTTTTCCATTCTCTTCAGCCACTCCAACAACCTTACTTTTGTGCCTTGTCTGTCTGTCTGTCTGTCTGTCTGTCTGTCTCTGTCTGTCTGTCTGTCTGTCTCCTTCCATTAATAACCTACTAAATCTAATTAGTGCTGCCTATTGGAAGACTGATCTTGTTGAGTTGATCTTGGGTAGGTGACCCAATGACTGCAGTGACTTCTTTGGTGCAGCACCACACCATGTCCCAAAGACAGCATTTCACAGCATTCCTTCCTACCTTCTCTTTTTCCCACCGCCTTCCATTGTGTTTCCTGAACCTTGGGTTAGGGGTTGATATTGACATCCAGTTTAGTGTTGAACACTCAATAGACATGCGTTCTTAGTACTTTTCATAGTTACAAGTCTCTAATTAACTACTGACCACTGCAGAGAGAAGCTTCTCTGCGAAGATTGAAGGTAGCACTGATCTGTGGGGATAAGCATAAACATTTAGAGTCTGACAACATGCTCGTCAGCAAAGCAGCAGTGGTGGGTTCTGCTCTAGCATCTGTGACCTCCAGAGCCATGATTGGTTTATGGTCTTGGGCCTGAGTTCATTCCTGTGGAGCAGGCCTCAAGTCTAATCCAAAAGCAGCTGGTTAACCCATAACCTTCATGCCACTCTTGCATGGCGGGCACATTTTGCACAGCAGAATTTTTGCTTTTTACATCTTCTGAACACATACATTGTAGGTGTTTACTTGGCTGTGTGTGTACCTGTGGACACCATCAGTGTTATTCTATGGCATGCATTATGAGACTGTATACTTATTGATATACATTTACAGCCAATTCTTCTCCTCTTCTTCTTCCTCCACTTCCTTCTCCTCCTTCCTTCTCCCTCTTCCTTCTTTCTTCTTCCTCTTCCCCCTTTTCCTCTTTCCTCCTCTTCTTCTTTCTCCTTTTGCAGTACCGGGGAATCAAACCCAGGATCTCATGCATGTTGGGCAAGTACTCTAACACCTATCTACACTCAGCCCTCAGAGGGCTCCATGATTTCTTTTTTGGTTTTCTGAGACAAGGTCCCACTTTGTAGCCCAGGCTGGCCTTCAGCTCACTATGTAGCCTAGGCTAGTCTTGCCTTCTTGGTAATCCTCCTATGTGAGCCTCTCAGGTGCAGAGATTACAGATGTGAGTCACTATGCTCAACTTCACAGTCCATTCTTAATTATGTGATCCACTACCACCCAATTTTACTTTCATATTTGTTTAAATACTTTCTGCTTTGACCTCTTAGGCTTTGGCAGTGTATAGTTGGACTTTGATCTCCACAGTGATAAATTGTTACTCAGTTTTTTTTTCAGCTTGCTTGAGATAACTGGCAAACACACACACTTGAGCTGAAGTACTAAGGAGTCTTCTTACAGGGTTTGCTTCTATCAGGCAGCATGAGAGAGTGATTCAAGCGGGTTGTGGGAGATGATGCTCTGTTCCAGGTCACCCCAGGGCGGTTTCATTATTTTGTTTGAGGTAGACTCCTAAGACATCAGATGTTCTCATTTGTAAGTTCATAAACACATTCCCAGGCCCAAAGTAAATGACTTAGCCATAACTCAAAACAACTTTGTGGAAAAAAAAAAAAAGGAACGGACACCTTTTTTTGTTTGTTTGTTTGTTTTGTTTTGTTTTAAATGGGTGAGAAGTAGAACAACTTGAAATCTGTAAGTGGCTGAATGAAGACTGCTGTGCAAGAGACCACCACGGAGGTGGAGATGGCATGAGCATTAGTGGTAGGGCATGGTAAACACAGGTAAATGAGGAAGTGGAGACAGAATGGAGGTCAGTGCACGAAGCTCCTAACACAGTCGTCATTGTTAAGAAGAAACTAAGAACTCGTCACGGCCATGGTTATTGAAAGACTTCTTCATGGAGTGTGATGTTTAATGTGTAACGAGCCCAGGGCATTTTATGATGTCTGAGACCAGTATTGCCAGTTCTTGGTCACTATCCTATCTCAAGACCTAGCACTGTGCTTGGTATAAGAGTGATGCCCCTGAAATACAAGTGGAATGCAGGAGGGAGGAAGGATAGGGAGAGAGGGAGGGATGGAGGGAGGGAGGGAGGATAGGGAGGGAGGGAAGGAGGGATGGATAGAGGGGGAGGGAAGAAGGGAGAGATTTATTTCAGGCAGAGTCCTAAGAAAAGGTGTGTTTAGGAAGAGTGAGAGCCTGTTTGAAGGAGAGCAGTCCCAGGTGAGGATGGTCTGTGGGATCCTGGAATCTGCCCGTTGGGTTTACTGATGAGCAGAAAGGAACTGATCAGGGCTCTGAGCACAAGTGCCCCATAGTTTGAGAGGAGGAGTGTTTGAGATACAAATTCGTTACCTTGGATGCCTGGGAGAAAGCCACAGGTTAAGTAGGTTTATGTGTTTTAAGTCTGAAGGAGGAGCAACCTATCTTGTGGTTGAGGTTCTGTTTTGAGTTGTTAGGTGGGAAGTGGAAGTACAAGCATTCCTTGTAATGGAGTCTTTGACTCTGTGGTATTCAAGCAGAGAATAGACAATACCTGACCAGGATACTTAGCCAGTTACTGCGTTAAAGGGAATTGTGTGGGCAGTTCATCTCAAGTTCTCTGGAGTTAGGGTTTGAGTTGGCCTTTCTACATTTAATTGTGGAATTTATTGTTTAGTTTTCTTAGGCTCTACTTTCAATTTAATGGAGAAAATAGTTGGCTTTTTTTTTTTAAATTAACCTGATACTTCCAGGACCACCCACGAATTGTTTGTTGAGTGGAGCTTTTCACGTTCTGTTGTTCTGGCTGAAATGTGTTTAGTCCTTGACAACCCAGATAAATGACATCTAATAAATAACCACAACTATTTGTGGTTAATGATAGATTTCTCCATAAGAAATGTTTGTGTTTGCTAAAGGTAGTGGCTCATGCCTATAATCCTAGTGAGTCTGAGGCAGGAGGATTCCTGTATGTTGAGGTCAGCCTAGGCTACAGAGCTTACAAAACATTTGTATTGAATTGTAGTTTTAAATTTATTTTGTGTGTCTGTGTGCATACACACACACACACACACACACACACACACACACACCGCGGTGCAAAAATGAGGGTGAGAGGATCTCTCTCTTTTTTTTTTTTTTTTTTTGGTTTTTCCAGAAGAAGATCTCTTTTTATCTTTTCATGGATTCTGGGATTGAACTCAGGTTATCAAGCTTTTGTGGCCAGCATCTTCACCTGATGGACCATCTCCTCAGCTTCCAAACTATAGTTTTTATAAAATGAAGCCTTTCTGTTATTTATAAAGTTGGTATTTTGGTTTTCAACATTTTCATATCTTGTTGATAAATTGAAGAATTTTCTAGTTTGATTTACTTTTGTTATAAAATATGATTTTCTTCAGAGATCTAGAAAAGGTGTTTTTTTTTTCAAATTGGTCTTTTTCATCAACATATGGAAGGAGAACATTTATTCACTTCTACCTAGGAAGTGGGCGGTTGACTAAGGTACCTGATACAAAGAATTGGAAAGTTCCATGTGTGTATTTTGGAGGAGCTGGAGACCAACTCATGACTTCATCTATGCTAGGCGAGTGCTTTCCCATCAAACTATATCTTCATCCTACAAAAATCTTATCTGAAATACTATATACCCTTAGACTTTGCTAAAGTGAACCTGTGCTTCTGTCTTAATGAATGGACTGATCATAATTATATAATTACAAATACATCGACTAAACGGTTCACTGATTCAGGTCTAAGGATTTCTAAAGGTTAAAGGGCCTGGTCAGGTGAGATGGCTCTGAGGGTAAAGGGCCTTTTTGCCAAGCTCAGTGAGCTAAGTTCATCCTCCAGGATTCACATGGTGAGAATCACAAGTTGTCCTCTTATCTCCACATATGTGGCATGACATGCATGTGCACATACTCTCTCTCTCTCTCTCTCTCTCTCTCTCTCTCTCTCTCACACACACACACACACACACACACACACACTTTTTTGGTATGCTAAATGGCTTCTATTAGGTAACATTTTGTCTTCTATTGGGGCCATTTGGTTAACTTTTATTGATAACATCCATAAATTGAGTTTTTCTCTCCCTTTTCCCTTTCTCCCTCCCAGCCTTACTCCTTTCTTTCTTCTTTCTCTATTTTTCTTTAGACAGGGTCTTGCTCTGTAGTCCATACTGCCCTGGGCTTGTGATGACCCTCATTCCCAAGTTCTGGGATGACTACATGGTCACATCTGGCCTTGATTGAGTACTTTCTTGTCCTGCTTGCTGTTGGGTCAGTGCACCTGCCTCTGACAACCATTTGCACCCTGATCTGCTGTGAGCCTAAACGTGCAGTGAGAGGAGGCATCAGAAAACTTGTTTTCTGAACGTTGAGTCTAAAACAAGGCTAGACTCTGTGTGAGACTCCTAAACACGGCTAAAGGGCACAGAAACAATACAACTTTGTTTTTTGGCTTACTTATGAATCGGGCTCACTTGGGTTGGTGAGATTTCTTAGTTGGGATCTTACCATAACTGATTTCTTTCTAATACTTATTTATGTGTGCATATGAGTGTTTTATGTGTATATTTGTTCATGTGTATGCAGTTGTGTGTGTGTGTCTTGTGTGTAGTGTATTTGTGTGGTAGGCCTACTGAGCATCAAGTTTCTTCTTCAGCTGCTCCTCATTTTTTTTTTTTTTCTGAGACAGGGTCTCTCACTGATTTGGCAAGGCTGGTCAGCAGGCAAACTCCTGGGGTTCATCTGATTGCCTTCCCAGTGCTAGGGTTGTAAGTACATGAGGCATACCTGGCTTTTACAATGATGTTGGGATCCAAGCTCAGTCCTGAAACCTGCACAGCAGGTTGATGGAACCATCTCCTTAGTGCCTGTAACTGATTTCTTACCATTTACACTTCTTTACCTTTAAAGGCTAAGGAATTCATATAGATAGCATTTGCATTAGTTGTGAAAATCAAGTCATTGATTCTGAGCAGCAGAGTAGATCTGAAAATATTAAAAATATCTTATTTGCTGGTTGTGAGATTAAAGAAGGGCAGGAAGGCCTGTTTGGGAAGCTGTGTGTGGTGGCTCTGTAAGGTGGTGCCTTTGTGGTTTTGCTCACTCTTTCCCCAATGCCAGCATTGGACTTGATTCCCCTGTGCTTATGGAACATGCCCGCAGCTCTGGGAAACACAAAGTAAATGCTCTGGGACATTTAAGCTGAGGAAAACCTCTCAGACCGAATTGAAGATGACCTTTTAGAAATGGCACTGTGGTGAATCGTGGGGTGAGCGCCTCTGGGCTGAGGTTATTTATGGAGCAGGTCGTATTTGGAGCACACCAGTGATGAAGATGGGGTGGTCGGAGAAGGCTGTGATGAGCCCCAACTCTCCTCATCTAAGAGGGCCACTCAGTCTCCTCACTCTCAGGCCCCTACTCTCTGGTTCCTTCAGGCTTTTGGAAAAAAAAATCACTTTTAAGTACATGAATGTCTCTGTATGTATATGACGTGAGTGACGATACAGTTGAAGGCTAGAAGAGACCCCAGTCTCTCAGACTTGGAGTTAGGCAGTCGTGAGTCACCCAGTGTGGCTGCTGGGAAGTGAATCCAAGTCTTCTGGAATATCAGTAAGTGCGTCTAACCACTGACTGTGCCATCTCTCCAGCCCCTTAACCTTGCTTTATACCCAAAGCTTATAAAGTGTGACATGCCAGTCACTCCTCTCTAGTCATACTTAGTCTGGAACAGTCTAGAATGTTTAGAATGAAGAGTGTTTTCTTTTGCTTTACTTTCGCAAATGAACCAATCCTTTATTTATTTACTCAGCCATCCCTGGACTAGGTCCTTGGGATACCTAGGAACTGACGTTTAGCTCAGCCTATTTCAAGGAGCTTGGCCTGAAGTGGATTTTAGACAAAATACCAGTTAAGTGTTAAAAGTAGACAATTGAAACCCTCTGAAGGAGGCAAGAACTAGAGCATTTTTCTTGTTTGATAGGCTTTGGTCTATCCCAGGTTAGCCTTGCACTCACTATGTAGCTGCAGATGACCTGGTATTTGCCACTGTTCACCATTTTATGTAATTCTAGGGGTGAAGGCCAGGGCTGTGTGCATGGCCCGGCAAGCACTCTACCAAATGAGCCATGTCCTCAGCCCCCAAAAGACCTTTAGGTCTTTGAAGACAAGAAACAGAACCTGTGGAATATGCACATTTGGAGAGCAGCCAAAGAGGTGGGGCTGAGAAGAGAATTCTCTGAGGAAAGGTGATTGCCTTGAGACCTAAATCAGGAATATGTGTTAACCAGGGCTTCGGAGTAGCGTATGAAGAAGGTCTGAACTCAGACACTCCTTGTGGCTTGAGCTTGCTGGTAATAAGGTGAGGAAATGTTGCAAAATAAGTCCCCAAAGAGAGATGAAGGTGGCAGCTACAACACCTGGATCCTTGAAGGCAAGGTGGAGGGTGTGGGCTTTAATTCCAGGGGCTTTGGGAGGTAACAAGATCGTTGCCACTGGGTTTAGAGTACTTTTCGCTTCAGGCCCTGATTTCAGGAACTGCTTTCAAAAAGGTGAGAGTTAGCCTTTTCTGTATGCTGAGTCAGTCCTCACTGTCTCTGCCAGAGCTATGGGAGGAGACTGGCTGCCCAGTCCTCTTGCTATCCGGTGAATAATGGGGTTAACTTACATGTTTTGAGAATGCTTCTGGGGGAGTGACTTTTAATCTTAGCAGAGCATTCCCAAAGAAGCCACCCCTTGCTTTTGTTAATTGGAGTCTTGGAAGGGACTTTCCCTTCATTGACTTTGCTTCCAAGTGGAAAGACAAGAACTTCAGAGCTGGATGCTACAAGGTCACTCCTTTTACTAGGAAGCGACAGCTGAAGGCTTACACAACCCTGCCCTGTGGCTAGGGCTAAAGAGAATGCTAAGTGGAGAAGGTCCTTTACTATGTGTGAGGCAGCTGGGATTTCCTGAAAGGATGTGTCAGGGACAGGAGTTGATCCTGAGGCTGAGACACCAGCCTGGGGGTTGCAGCGTGATCAAATAGATACTGTAATCCTGTGCTACCCAGTGGCCTTTCGTTCTTTTTCAGGCTGTCCTGTACACAGGAAACTTGGTAGGTGTTCAGCCACTGGCATCTGTAACTGTGGCAGGTTGCGCTCTAAGGGCATGTGCAGGCACTCCGACTCATGCCCCGTGTCTTAGGTTAGTATGTACCAAGCAATTAGGATCTTCTGAAAATGTGATCGTTATGTGTTTTTGTCAGGATCAAAAACATCTTCTGGTTGGTGGGAAACATCAATAGTAAGGTAAACATTAGCTGGTATCAACAATGTTCTTACACAACAACAACAACAAAAAATTAAAGATGGGCTGGGGAGATGGGCCAGTAGGTGAAAGGCTTGTCCGATAACCTGAGTTTACATTGCTAGAACTCACAGAAGTGTCCAATGATATAGGACCTGAGTCTATAATTCTAGCATGGCCCCCTACTGGGAGATGGCAGGCAGAGACAGAATACTCTCCAGAAGTTCCTGGGCCGGGTAGTCAGGCTCACATAGACACAAAGACTTTCAAACAAGGAGAGGTGAGGAGGATCAACACCCAAAGGTTGGCCTTGGGGCCTCAGATCTCCACATTCATAGATGGCACATATGCAGCTCCATACACACACACACACACACAAACAAACAAACACATACTGCACACATGAAAAGCAAAGTATTGGCATGCCTTACGCTCTTACAGCGCAAAGCATCCTATTTTAAAAGCAATATTTCTTTTGGTTTCACAAGAGCTGAATTAATATGTTGATCAATATGTTAACTTGTAGCATCTTGCTCAAAATGGGTGGCCATAAATTTCATGGCGGGACCAAGCAGTGCTTGGAAAGTAGTCTTTCTTTTTGCTAAGGGGTTGAACAGTTTTGCGCAAAGCTTCTAATGTGTAGAATAAGGTATCGTGGTGCTTTAAACAATGATCTCCTTAGGGACAGACTCACGTAAGTTACAGCTCACTAGAAAAACCAAAGACAATCATCAGCCATCAGCTTTGTAAATCTTGTGAGATGAGCAGCCCATGCTGGTTACACTGTGGGGGTTGTAAATCCAGGCGACCCTGGGAAGTGTTTTCTCTGCACCTGGGATTCTCTTCCATGGTCCTCTGAGAAGGACACAGCCTTCCTTCTTTCTCCCTTTGCCACCCTCCCCCTGCAGGACTCCGTAAAAAATAATTTGATTTTGGCTTTTTACACTTATTGAATAGAAAACCTGTTGCCTGATGTACATTTCTTAAACTTGTTGAGATTTTCTGTGGCTATCAAGGTATAATTTGCCAACCTTGTTCAGGAAAAGCATGCGTCAGAGGGGAGGTCAACTTCATTTCATTCATTTGGAGATGAAGGAGCTGTGACACAATATGTGCACCTAGCCCAGTGAGACTCGAATACCGCTCCCCTTTACCAAGACAGAGTGGGAGTGGGCTCTTCACTTGCCTTTGAGTTGAGCTATTTTGTTGGAATTTGACAGAATGGAGACAGCTCTGGTCAGTGTCTGGATTACAAGTTGAAGGGAGTCTACTTTCAGATTTTTTCTTAAAAAAAATAAACAAATTATGAGTCTGTGTGTGTTTGTTGTTTCAAGGGGCTAGAAAAGGGGTGCCTCCCCCCCTCAACAGGGTTTCTCTGCGTAGCTTTGGTTGTCCTGAAACTTTCTTTGTAGACCAAGCTGAACTCACAGAGATCCTGTGCTGGAATTAAGGGTGTATGCCACCACTGTCCCACTGTCCGTCTAGGGATGCCTTTTTGAGTTTCTTCTCTCCCTTATTTTTTGGATAGTATTTGTCACGGAATGCACTTTATCGGTATCTATTTTTTGGTGCTTAGCAATTTCTTTATTTGTGGTGGCCAGTTTTGTGTCCATGGCTTTTTCATCTTGATGGGCGTTGTCCATTATTGCTTCTCACAGGCCAGTTCTGTGGCCGTTCTGCTCATGTGGCTTTTGAGTCGTTTTAACGGGAAATGTCTTCAGTTTTCAGATATGAAAACTGAACATTTCATTTGTCATTTTAAGAAGCCTACATCTACTTTCCATGTTGGGGAATTGCAGATCGTTGTAATGATGGGGACTGCATTTGGTTGACTTGATTTTGTGTGAGGATGCCCACTTCCCTTCCCTGAACTTGGTAAAATAGTTCTGATCATTAACCCTGCCTCCAAAAGGGAATTCATGTAAGTAGGCTTCACTGTTAAACTGTGTAGCTTTGAATATGAAGTTGAAGTTGATGCATAGTGTTTGAAATGAAGTTGGAATTACATGACTTAGAGTCTTCATGCTTTTTTTTATTTTTTGTTTTCATTATACACACACACACACACACACACACACACACACACATATATATATATATATATATATATATATATATATATATATATACACACACACACATAGGTGTTTTGTTTGCATGCACGTGTGTGCTATGTGTGTGCAAAATGTATGAAGGGCACTTGATTTCCTGGGACTAAACTTACAGATGGTTGTGAGCCCCCATCGGGGTGCTTGGAATTGAACCCTGGTCCTCTGGAAGAATAGCCACTAAACCTCTTTAGTTCCAATTTGTACTTTTTTGAAGCTTGTTCAGCATGAATTTCAAAAGCTGTGATAATGACCAAAGTTGCACATTTAATGGTCAATTTGCATATGCTAATAGAAAAAAAAGCCAAGGTATGTTTGTTAGGAAGCACTGCTTCCCATAAACCCAAGAATAAGAAAATCTCTGCTGTAAATCGTGTTGTCCTAAGCAATATTCGGTTCATTCTCATTTCCTTTCCCTGCGCTGGGGTTGAACCCAGGCCTTGTGCGTGCTAAGTGTGTGCTGAGCCACTCATGCACCTCCAGCCCTCATTTTGGTGATTTTCAGTGGGTTCTTGTTTATATTTATAGCCGTGCATCTCACTGGGAACTTTAGAAATAAGTGAACACCACACTGGGGACTTTAGAAGTGAATAAGGAACTGTTTACTTAAATCATTAGACGTCTCCTTTTGGGCCATCTTGCATTATCTTTTTCACGAATGCTGTGTACAAAATTGGCCAATTTTAGTGCGATAATGTAAGTTCCAAAACATACCCACCTAAAGGCCAGGAGGGATTGGCCGACTTGTAGCTGGAGTGACATATGTGATTTGGGTGGCAGAAAAAAAAATAAATGTCTTCCTCATTAAGAGGGTGTTTTCAAGATGAGTTCTTTTTTTTTTTTTCAAAACTTGGTGGTATTTAATACATTTGTGCTTTCAGGCTGAGTTGAATTTAGAGTGCTAATGAGCAATTTCTCCATGATGCTTCAGTTTTTGTTGCATCTATCTAGGACATTTTTTTTCCAAATATGTAAGGTCTACATAACTAGGGTTCTTGGTGGGGAAGCTCATGTTGCAGCTGAGGAGGCAGAT
This sequence comes from Grammomys surdaster, assembly GCF_004785775.1. NCBI lineage: Eukaryota > Metazoa > Chordata > Mammalia > Rodentia > Muridae > Grammomys > Grammomys surdaster. The sequence continues at coordinate 9,323,790 of NW_021620966.1, read as the reverse complement.
TCAATGTAGAATTCTCCCTAACACCTGATGTTATGGGTGCTTGGTTGAAAGAGTCACTGAAATGGTAAGTTTTGAGGACTTTGAGCAAAGCTTGGTTTGGGCCCCTAACGTGACTGGAAGGGTTGCATTTTAAGGCCGTCTTGAGGACACTGAGTGACAAGAGGGGCGAGTATTCTAGGTAAGAGGCCTGATGTGAGCGGAGGGTTGTGTTAGGAGTGGGAGAAGGGTTTGGAGGTTAAGGGGTGGATGCTTCTTTGGAATGCAGATCCTAATGGGACCTGTTAGGAGGCTGAGAGCATGCTGTGTTAAGCTTTGATTGCTGGCTGCTGGGATCATCCTTGAGTTGGTGAGGAGCCGCTCAGCATCAAAAGAAGTGAGATTGCTGAGATGCTCCGTCTTTGGGAAGGAGACTGGGAACTCTACCAGAACATGAATAGGATGAAGGGGATCTTAGCTTCTCCATCCTGGAAGGGGACCAGAAAGGGGAAGGGGTATAATGAGAGTGATAGCTCATTGGATAAAAGAATTGGTTTTGCTCTACTGTGTTTGAGAGGTTTCTTGCTCAGTGACTCAGAAAAGCTCAGGGCTATTTTGAAGGAAAGGTGGCTTGTCGGCACACTGAGGTGTTAAAGGCCTGTTGGAAGGTGGGTCCAGCTGGAGGTAAAAATATGCTGCTTCCAAGAAACCCAAGAACAGGACAATCTCTGCCCCAAAACAGTGTTGCCCTAAGCACTGCAGTTAGGTATCTGTTTATATGCGGTTCTCATTTCCTCCTTCACTGGGTCACTGATTTGACTCATGACATTGGATAAGAGAGATTTGCATACAAGTTAGTGACTGTATTCTGGAGAGGAAGAGGAATAGAAGAAGGGCCAATATGTCTTATAATACAGGAAGCTTAAGAAGGACAGGGAAAATAAAAGCTCACTGCACATAAGATCCGTGAGGACTTGGGGGTGTTTGAGGGGAAGACTTGGAATTAAAATAGAGTTGGTGAGCTTCACAATGGAGTCAGTGAAGAAGTAAAAGCAGGAGAGAGTAGTTCCACATAAATGAATCCACACGCCTCATCCCCTTGGTTGCTTTTCAATTCTTTCACCTAAATTGCACAGTAGGGAGTTAAAAGAATTTATAACTCAAAATTGCCCAAATAGTTGTGTGTTAAGAAATTATTTAGAACTGTAGAGCGGGAGAGTGGAACTGAGTTCCCCGGCCTGGCACAGACCAGACCTCTTATGTGTTGAACCTTCCTAAAGACGATTGGAATTTGATTACAAATTAGGTGAAATTAAAAGTGAGCATCTATATTACTGAAAACTGTGCTTGTACTAAATGCTATTTTATATATGTATATATCTCAGTTTCTATGCAGATTTTGGACCTCTGAACTTGGCAATGGTGTACAGATACTGCTGTAAGCTAAACAAGAAACTAAAAGTGAGTATTCTAGATGTGTTTATGTCTTGGAATGAAAATGTTTAAGCCAGAAAACCTGCCCAGTGGGATGGCTTTGCACACATGGGATTTAATCGGGTGGTTTAGATCTTTAGAAATTTGTGAAAGGTCACCCAGGAGTTGAAATCGATCCTCCGGATTATGCCACAAAGGACATGTCAACTTCATTCTTTCTTCAGGACAACTGCAATACGAGCTGAGTGAAGTCACTGCCATCGTGATCTAAGAGAGGGCACACAGCCTTTCGGATTGTTAATGAGTCTCTCTATCAGATTCCTTCATAGGATAATTTTTCCAAAGCCTTCACATCTGTTTGTAGGTGCTGTTATAGGGTGATGAAGGAAGGGTCTCATCAGGAGTATAACCAGGTTTTGTTTGGTCAAAATGGAAAAGTTTGTTAAAAATCATCTTTGTAGAGTTAATAACCAAGTGAGACCCATGAATTGCCTGCTAGGACAGAATGTGGGCAGGCGTTCAGTATTAGCCTGCAGTGTTTATATTATGTGAGGTCCTCCTCATGTTCTGTATGCACATATGGATTTTTAAAAATTTATTTATTTTATTGTATGTGAGTACACTGTAGCTGTTTTCAGACACACACTAGAAGAGGGCATCAGATCCCATTACAGATGGCTGTGAGCCACCATGTGGTTGCTGGGAATTGAAATCAGGACCTCTGGAAGAACAGTCAGTGCTCTTAACCTCTGAGCCATCTCTCCAGCCACATATGGATTTTGTCATATGGACGTCTTCCTTTTAAACTCTTGAGTGTATAAGAAAAGTAACATTTGTATTACTAGGATTATTAAGTTTGCTAAATTCAAACCAATATTTATATTTTCTTCCAATTTATAAATGGACCTCTTGGATGTTTCAATTTGGAAAACAGGACACCACATTGTATGCTTGTAAGATAGTCATAGATTTGTAAAGCTTAGTGTTATTATTTTCTATGTTAGAGAAAGTATGGTTGTTCTACAGTGTTCTACAGAACAACTGTTCTACAGTTGTTGTACAGTGTCTTATACACATAGCTGCTCAGCGATTGCCTTTGATTTTTGGTTGAACTTAGATATAAATATAGTCTGGCAGAGCATTTCCTGTGGAATATATTGTATGCTTTATATATTTATAGATTTTTGCCATTGACCTCAACATGTTGTATGGTCATACAATGACAATTCAGTTAATAATTACATAACACAAAAAACTATCACACCCAACTCATTTAGGAATTAAAGCATGCAGTATTATTTGGCTTGAAAATGACTTTGTAAATTCATTTAAATAAGCAAGAGCCAAGCAGCTACTATCTGTAGTTTAGAAAAATCGATATTTTTATGATATCAAAGAAATAAATAATCTTTTTAATATAAAATGAATTTTAAATGACTGAACAAATAATGGAAGGGTCATTACTCAATGTTTGAACCTTATTTTGGGAGGATCTAGGGGTCCTCTCTCTCTCTCTCTCTCTCTCCC
>NW_021620966.1:9277198-9320753 GCF_004785775.1 Grammomys surdaster | reverse complement strand
TCTCTCTCTCTCTCTCTCTCTCTCTCTCTCTCTCTCTCTCTCTCTCCTGTGTGTGTGTGTATACACATGTGTGGTATGTGTGTGTGGGGAGACTAGTGGAATACATTGGCATCCTCTGTCACTCGACTTTATTCCCTTGAGACAGGATCTCTCACTGAACCTGGAGCTCACCATTTGGCCAGTCTATGTAACTAGCAAGTTTCTGGGATCTACCTTTCTTTGTCCTCTCGGTCTGGGGTTACCAGTCTATGTAGCCAGCCCACCCCCCGTTTACATGGGTACTGTGGATCCGCTCAGCTCCTTACACTCGTGTAGCAAATGATGTCACCCACTAAGCCATCTCTCAAGCTCCTGTTCCCTAGTTACAGTAGCATGTAGTTAGCATGATCCATGTATTGCAAGTAAATAGTGACCTCAATATATATGATCTAGAGTTGCTAGAGAGAAAGAAATCATTATTAATGATCAGATTATGCATCTATTCAGTGTTCTATAGTGACTGTAGAAGAGTAGATGAATTGTTTTTCCTACCGTATTCTATACCTAACAGTTTTAGTAAATGTTATGATAAAGACTTGTTTAAATTTCCTTTCTTTTCCAAAACTTCCTTACATCATTATGAAAGTTCACTGAAGTTCAGACATCCTCCTTGCTTTATTCCAGTGATCAGTAGTCAGCTCTATATGCCTGGAATGACATTTTTAGCTTTAATAAGATTAATGGGTACTCCGTAGCTTTCTGAAGGATTGACTTTCCAAAACTCCAGCGTTAATAAGTCTTGAGCTCTTTCAGTAAACCATATCAAATGGAATTTCTGTATCAGGAAACAAAGGTTTACTTTAGCAATCCAAAGCCAGAATTGCTTCGGAATTGTGGAATCCTTTTTTCATCAATAAAGTAAGAATTCTAGCCACGCCCTTAACTCCAACACTTGTGAGGCAGAGGCAGGTGGATATCTGTGAGTTTGAGGCCTGTTCTCCACAGTCAGTTCCAGGACAGCCAGAGCCACATAATAGAGAGACCTTGTCCCAAAAAAGAAATACCAAATTTCAAAATTTAAGCTTCTATGTCAAATCACTTTCCCAATGTCACATCTGCAAACTCAGATAGGAAATCTAAGAGTTCTTACAGGAAGTTTTTAAACACCTTCCCTGACCCGATTGCTGTCATTTCCTGTCGGGAAGCTGGTCAGTGCACTTTTAGGAATCTAAATGGTAGCTGTGAAGAGATCCCAGGGCGAGATGAGAAGCCTAGGAGATGTGTGACCTGCTCAGCATCCCAGGTGGAATTGGAGCTGGTGTCCTTGTTCTTACCTTCGTCTTGACAGGTTAGGTGGGGGTGTGCGGGGGGCGGGGCTTGGGTTTAGGATCCTTCTGTGCTCACTGTCCCAATTGTTTCTGGGCCGGTTTACCTTTCCAGCGCCTCTGGCAGCCGGCCGTCCTGACTGAGGAACTTAGACTCTCCCATTTGGAAACTACTTTTCTTGTTGCACATGCGCTCACTCTGCCAGCAGCATCTCTATACTTAGTTTCTCCATCCTCACAGAGCATCGGCACTTGACTGATGCCTCTCCTTTGCTCTCTGTGGCTTCTCGTCTTGACCAGCCAGGGTACCTCGCTGCCATTACCTTCTTCTGCGGATGATTTCATGTGCTGATTTCCTGGAAACTCCAGTACTCTTGTTACCCTGAGCCTTGTACTTTCCCCTGATGATGTATTTGATCTGTCACCATGGCCTGCCTGATTGATCTGGCTTCATTCCTTGGTGTGTGTGTGTGTGTGTGTGTGTGTATGTGTGTGTGTGTGTGTGTGTGTGATGCTTGCTACGATGTGTGTGTGGAGGTCAGAGGACAATCTTACAGAAGTCAGTCCACCTTTACTATGACAACCTGGGGATCAAACTCAGGTTGCTAGGTAGGCGTAGTGGCAAGTACTTTTACTTTTTTCCTCTCCTCCTTCTTAGTATTATTGCAGTTAATAACTTTTTGTTAGAATTCTCTTTGTGTGGCTTTTAAACATTCACAATTTTATTAATTAAAAAAATTTTTTTTAACATTGCTTTAGGAATGTGTTTTCTAGTTTGGAAAAGTTTTGTTCCTTCAATTTAAGATTTTATGATCTTTTTCCCTTCCTAGTTTTACGCCTGAGGCACGTAGACACTTTTTGCTGTGAATCTCCAAGTTTCTCATTTCTTAGATGTCATAGATGTTTTTTTCAGGGCAGTGCTTTGAGATGATGATTCACTGCAAGTTTACTGATTTTTTTTTTCTTTTGATGCGTCCACACACATTTGATTCCCAGTGACTTTAGTTTTAATTATATTGGTCAGAATGGAAAAATTATTTATTAAATATTTGCTTCGAGTGCCCCAAACAAAAAAGCATTATGCCCACCAGCAACGAAAACATCTGCTAGTTTTAAAGTGCTTGACAAATTGTTACTAAGGAGTTACACAATCACAGGTCAGAATTTGCTGGTTCTGATCCATTCTACCTGTGAAGAAGCAGTAACCAGAGAGGAGAGGCTTGATCTCAGGGGCAGGAACACAACTGACAAAGGCATGTGCGTTGTTTAGTGGAAAACATCATCCGAGATTGACAGACGAGAGCTGGAATGCTCATCCTGGAATTTCCAGGGAACTATAAATCCTGAAATTACACAGTGTGTACTTCGGTGTGTACTTTTATTTTTCTTCTGAGAAGATTCATAGCTCCTTATTAGTTCTCAAAGGTATCCTTGGCTCAGACAATGCTAAGAACACTGAGCTACAGTGTAAATGCTTCAAGGCTGTAGCAGGAGACAATAATTGGCAGTTCATTAAAAAAAAAAAAGAACAAAAAACCCCCCAAAAAAACCCCAATACTTTTTCCTAATTTAATCAGTTTAAAAAAAACCCTCAAAGCTCATTGAAAAACCTAAAGATTTAATAAATGTAATACGACTGATCAAGCTTTTCTTAATAGAGTTGGAACATTGTTACATATCGATTTTACTTTTCCTCAGAGAAACAGAGACTTTCAGTTTGGGCTAAAAAAATAGTAGAAAAAAGGAGACGTTTTCTAGGGCAGCAGCTTAAGGAAAAAAAAAACAGCTGCTGCTATGAATCAACAGGACAATTACTGTAATCTTGGACCATTTTGAAAGGATTCAAAGAATATTCAGAGCCAGTTACAAAGCATCCCCATTACCTTTCCAGCATAAAAGCACAAGAAGAACGGACATCCTGGAAGAAAGGATTGCATTAAAGCACAGAGGGGCCTGGCAGGGGGTGGGTTCTGGGAATGCCCTTGAGGCTGAATGGCTAGGAGCAGTAATTCTATCCTGGAACCCAGGCAGCTGCCACCCTCTCAGGTCGTGTACACAAGAACTCTTTTGATGTAATGACAGACACCCTCTTCCTATAACTACAAAACCGTGTCGCGATCTCCTCAGACAGTCCTCTTCTGTCTCAGGTTGATGGGACTGGGGAGAAGAAAAGCGAGCTACATTCTGGAGACAGCTGGCGTAGTTTGAAGCGGTAGTGGGACCGTATCTCACGGGAACAAGCACATTTAGAGCTTGTAAGGCTAGATGTGTATATTTTGTATGCATTCAAAAACGCTCAGGCCGGAGGACCTCCTAAGAGAATTCTCAAGTGCCTTTAACCGTTTGATCAGAATGATCACACATGCACAGGCACACTGGTACACTCACACGGACACCCACCGCACCCCCACCCTTTGGAGACAGGGTCTCTGGTAACCCAGGCTAGCTGGCCTGGAGTGTACTGCACAGCTGAGGATGGTCTTGAACTCCTCATCCTCCTGCCTTTGCCTACTGAGAACTAATTTTATGAGTGTGGTTTTTTTTTTTTGACCAAACGTGCCATTTATTAATGCAATCTACTGGGTTTGAAACAACAACAACAACAACAACAACAACAAAATAGACCATAAAGAAGCAGTTGTTTTCTCTTAAAATAATAATAGATCAACCTGTTTTTATCTTAGCTCCAAACAAAACACAAACCACGTTTTATTTTGTGCAGCCAAAGAAAATGTTCAAGAATGTCCCTTTCCTGAGAAAGCTGGAGGTAAACAAGGCCATCCTGGCTGCTCCCTGGAAGACATGTTCACTTTATTGCTTTGGCAGTGACCCCCGATGGCTGTTGAGGTGCTCATTGTCATGGCCGTTACTGGGCTAACCTAGTCACCAGCAAGAGAATGATGCCTTGGCCACCATGATTCCTGCACTGCGATCTCCTTAGTCTGACAACGCACGTCCCTGGCACCACTTGCTTGCTGTGCATGGGCTGTGTTTCTTATTAAGGAGTATATTAGTCTAGCTGTGCTGGTATCTTTCTGACTCCAGTCAGACTGACTTGCATAGCTTAATTAGACATACTCTCCTAGCCAAACGATTCCAACATTTTCCTTCTAGCATGGTGAACAACCTCATTGGGAGGCTGCTGAAGAGTCCACGAGCCATCCCGTGCCCGACAAACTCTGTTTCTTTTAGCTTTGTACTTACTTGGATCACATTTTGCTGTTGGATGGCTACATGGTCTGTGGTTTCCTGATCTAAATGGAATGAGTGCATGATCTGTGTATGTCACTGTCCTCTAAGGCTACTCTGTGCTGTTCCTGTGTTAGCATGCCTTCCTTTTCTCTGACCTATGAGTTTCCATGGCTTGTTTGTCTTATATTACTATGTCGGAATGCGACCTTTCCCATCGCTTTTCATTCAAAGACAGAAAATGTGTACGTGGCGTCCCCTGATTTTTTGAATCAGTCTGTCACAGTGTCACCTTCCCTGCTTGATAAGCACTATTAAATATATTTGATGATACGCTATGTACTTATTGTGATTTATCTCATAAAGCTTTGATTCTCTGGGAAGCGAAGCAGGTCTGGAAGTCAATGCAGGTTTGACGATGTAAATGGATAGATGTTCTTTTGCTGACCGGCTTACGAAACCATCACTGTACAGCATGTGCCCTGTTTCCATTCCTGTGTAGTTGTTCCTTGTTTGCAAGAGGCCCTAGCCACTTTTTTGCATAAGATATTCGTAAACTGAGATCACACATCGGCTAGAGACGGGGTGTCCCTCAACAAGTGTCTCTGGAGCAGCTGCTCCATTCACGCTGATAGGAATGTCGGGACTTTTTCCGTCTGGTAACCAGACATAGCAAAGTGGTTGCCATTGTGTCTATAGACATGCCCTGTGATGGATAAATTCTCTTAAAACAAACAAACAAAACTATCAAATTTGAGCAAAGTGCAGTGGCTTGCACCTTTACATTCCTGAACTTGGGAGGTAGAGGCAGGGGGAGTCTCTGTGTGTTCAAGGACAGTCTTGGTTTACAGAATAAGTTTCAGGGATACACAGTACGTCTATTTTTTTAAAAGAGACATTTAAATCTGTGGTCAGCTTCTGAAATTGATGAAAATTGACACAAGTTTGAATTCGGGGCTTCTTTCAGACGTGGAAGGCTCTGATGGGGCTATGCCCAGGTCCTGCATGGAAACAGCAGGGTTGAGTTACGTGTGCTTTGAGAGCACCTGCTTTTGTCATTTGTCACCTGACCCACTCCAAGTTCTAGAACCCTGGGAGTGTCTGAATTTTGAGCCTCTGGAGTAACCCCACTGAAAGTGGCTTCGTTAAGAGACCATTGAAGGGCCTTGTTTCTGAGGTGTCCTCTCCTGTAGTGGGTACATTCGTTTGTTGTGACGAATGTTTCTCAGGAGACTGGAAATGATTTTCTTTAATGTGCTTTTAAAAGGTGGATAGCATGACTTGGAATTCTTTTACAAAGGACTTCAATGTTTTTCAGGAGGCAGTTTCATTAAATGCATGGTGTTTCATGATCACAGCACTTCAAGGGGGTGGGGAGGGGTGGCATAATATTTGTGTGTAACATTTTTCCAGAACTTAACGATAGATGTAGCCTAGTACATTTCCCAGACTCTACTCCACTGAGTCAGAAACTCTGGGAAGGCCCAGTGGCCAATTCCTTCTGAGCTCTCCAGAACCCTCTTCACTGGCCTTCTGCAAGTATGCAATGGAACACAAAAATATAATAATGAAATATAATGCAGTTTAGGTTTAAATTTATTTTATTTTTTATTTCTGAAAAATTTTGATACTGCTGACCTTTTCAGCCCAGAACTTATTTAATAAATTCTGAACCACAAGACTTGTTAGGGCCTCATAATTAAGGTTTACTCCAATTATCAGCCTCAGTGAGAGAGATCTGGATTCCTCCTGCCTCCCACACTTGGCTGTGTAAGAGTTTGCAGCAGGCCTTTCCTGGTACCTGGCTTCTGTTCTGGTAAAATGCAGCGTGCTTATTATATTTCAGCCTTGCTTGGGACCTCTGTTTTGAGAAGCACTCTGTACTGTTAAACCAGACCCCTCTGGCGTTGCTCCTGTTGTTTTGGGAAATGAGATATAGTAATTGGCTAACAGATATTTGCTGCTGCTGCTGCTGCTGTTAAGGCTGTTTGTCTACTTAGCCTGAGAGGGTTCAGGAGGCAATACATGTCAGTTTGGAAGATGGAAGGCTAAGTTATATATAGGTGGGTAGTGGCTAGCGAGTGTTCTCCGTCATGGTCATGTGCAGCAGAGTTGGCTTAGTAGTCTTTCAGAGACATCTTTTTGGATTTAAGACTGGTTTGACTTGACCTGTACTTGACCTGTTTTTTTTTGCTTTGCTGTTGTACTGTGTTTTTTTGTGATCTCGGAGTATCTCATGTAAAGAAATAGTCTGTAAGAATGGGGTTAGCTTACTGAAAGCCAGATGTATGACCAGGACTTCAAAAATGTTCTCCTTGAAGAGCCAGGTTGTCTGGGAGACTGAAGAGGAGATGGTCCAGAGTGAAGAGGCGGTCCATGTCCTGTCAAAGGCATGAGGCTCTTCCTTGGGCTTAAGGCAGAGACTCAGGAGATATCAGTGGGCTCATTTATAAAGCAGAATCCTGCTATCCTGAAATTTGGTCTCTCCCCAAATGATAAAGTTTTTCCATCTTACTATTGACTTTTCCTATTGCTGTGACAAGCAACTGAAGGACAGATGTACAGAAGAAGGGAAGGAAGGAAGGAAGAAGGAAGGACAGAAGGAAAGAGGAAGGAAGGACAGAAGGAAAGAGGAAGGAAGGAAAGAAGGAAGGAGGGAGGAAGGAGGGAAGGAGGAAGGAAGGAAAGAAGGAAGGAAGGAAGGAAGGAAGGAAGGAAGGAAGGAAGGAAGGAAGGAAGATTGGTCCCCAATCTGAGGGCACAGTCCATCCATTATGGTGGGGATGTCCTGGCGGCAAGAGTGTGAAGGGCTGTTCAAAGAGCAGAGAGGTGAATGTTGCTGCTCAGCTTGCTTTCTTCATTTGAATTCACCGTGGGCCCCCAGAGCGTGGACTGGTGCTGTTCACTCGCAAGGCAGACGCTCCCTGGCGTATCTGGAGGTTTGTCTCTTAGAGGATTCTTGATCCTGTCAATGTGAACTGTAGTCTGACCTAGGGGCCAGTGGTCAAGCTTCAGCACATGGAAACCATTTCTCAGCTGTAGAGTTTTGGAGACCCAGACTCTGAAAATTAAGTCCAAAAACATCTGAGCAGGAGAAATGTGCCAAATGTTCGCCTATAAATCATCTGTAAGCTTGCAACAAACACAAGTTTGCTTCCTTTGGCAGCTTTCTGTGGGAAATAGTTTGAAATAGTTAAAACTTGTAGGGCTAAGGAGGAGGCTCACATAGAGAAGTGCTAGTCTCTCAAGCCGGATGACCAGAGTTTCGCTTCTGGAACCTTTGTAAAGAGCTGGATGTGGTGGCTCGCACCTTTCATCTCAGCATTTCTATATGAGGTGAGAAATGGAGACAGGAGAATTATATGGAAGATTGTGGGTCAGTTAGCCTGGAGTTCGCAGCCCATCCACAGAAATGTGCAAGAGACCCACCTTAATATGAGGGAAGGTGAGACTAGACTCTGCAGTGTGGTCCTCTGATCTCCATGTGTGAGCCTTCTGGAGGCAGAGGCAGATGGATCTGTGTGAATTCAAGGTTAACCTGTTCTACTTATTGAGTTCCAGGCCATTCAGGGAGAGACAAAACAAAACAAGTGAACACCTCCACCTTATTGGTGAAGAGCAATAAGTGGCAAACAAATTAATCCACAAATAGTAAAATTAAATAAAAAAATTGTCCAGAGACTCAATAAATCAAAATTGAGAAAGCAAGAAGCCATGTATGAACACCATTGATGATAGCCGCGAGGTCTTTAAATCATTTCAGTAAACACACTTGATGGAATTGAATCAGACACAACTCACTTTTCCCCCCTCTGCTTGCTATGAAAAAAAGCTGTCAATAAGAACAGATTGTCTCTGAGTCAGACAATAACTTTCAAAAGTTCAGTTAACAAGGGCATTACTGTTTTCAAAACATGTGGTTTGAAGTTATTCATGTCTGAAAGGGCATTCGATGTCTCTTGGTCTCTAGCTGGGACACATGGAGCTTCCTGCTTTCATGGATAAGCTAAAATGATGCACGTTGGTTCTTAGATTTTGCTTTCTTTTCCTTGTTGAAAGTAACATGGTAGTGGAATTTTTTTGTTGGCTGTGTTCAGTGTGCTGAGTATAATAACCTACTTATATTTTCAGTATGAATTTACAGACAATATCAAAAGGCATATGTATGCCTATATTTACCAAACTATAGAAACAGTCCCTGGAAATATAGTCTTTTTTTGTTTTGTTTTGTTTTTGTTTTTTGTTTTTCGAGACAGGGTTTCTCTGTGCCCTGGCTGTCCTGGAACTAACTCTGTAGACCAGGCTGGCCTCGAACTCAGAAATCCACCTGCCTCTACCTCCCAAGTGCTGGGATTAAAGGCGTGCGCCACCACAACCACCTGGCTTGGAAATATAGTCTTATGTGAGTACATTTAAATAGCCATTTGTCACTATACCATAACAATCTTGCAAACCAAGGAAATTATGTTTAATTGAGATACACCCATGTTCTCTAGATTTAAATTGTAACTAATAATTTGATTTAATTTAATAGATCTAATTGTTACTTTTCATGTTTAGCATGTGTTCAACAAACCATTTGGCTTTATTTTGGATTACTTGAGCATGTTGTATATTGCCTGGCGTTTAGCAAGTGCTTATTGATTGAGCTCATGAACTTAATACATGGCTGTTGAATTGTGATGTTCATTGATAACCTTTTGATGGTTCCTCATTTTTTACTAATAACTTTCTTTAAGCTAATTAAAAGGGGGTTACTAGAGTATATACTTGAAAGAAAAATTTAATATTGGTCTGTAAAAATGAAAGTTTTGGAGAAGACAATAGGATGGTTGACATATCTTAAACTGTAAAGAATGAAGGGTTCATCACATCTCTTGGAGTCAGTGTCATGCTGAGAAGAAAGAAGAGTGGTTAAATCATATGCATAAGATCAGGAATACAGTATTCAAAATGGCCCCCGAGAATGGAAAATCAGTGATTCGGTTATCTCCGTTCTCAGAGACGTCCGTGTTTGTTATATTGTCAAGTCTTACATTCAGGTTGACTGAAGAAAAGGGAGCAAGTAGCCCCTGTAGGACTCCCCAGCTCCAAGCACGCATGTCCCAAATAACACGGAAGCTAGAAGCTAGCTGCAAGGTGTTACATTGTAGGAACTGCTACACTTGCTGAAGTCGAGAGAAGATGGTAACTCCTGTCTTTCTGTAGTGCTCACACTTTGCTTTGTTCTTTTCTTCCAGTCATACAGTTTATCAAGAAAGAAAATAGTGCACTACACCTCTTTTGACCAGCGGAAAAGAGCAAATGCAGCATTCTTGATAGGTGCTTATGCCGTAAGTACTTTATTTGTAGTTATTCTGGGCTGAAGTCGTTGAAGTGTTAACGCTGGCCACATTTCAGTAGGACAGGAGCTAATTAGGAATGTAAAGTGGACTAACATCATTGGAGAGCTTACTCTCCTCCATCACCATCACCACCACCATCACCACCACCACCACCACCATCACCACCACCACCATCATCATCACCACCACCACCACCATCATCATCATCACCATCATCTTGTTTTGTATTGCTATGAGTCAGAGTCCTCTGTATTACTGGCCTGGGACTTTCTGAGTAGCCCAGGTTGGTCTTAAATTTGAGATGATTTTCTTGTCTTAGCCTCCTTAGTGTTAAGATTTCATGCATGTGCTGTCTCGTCTAGATGTAGATTTATTTTCGGATAGCTAGTGAGAGACTCTTGGAATGATTATGTGTGGCTCGGATTCTCCTGTTATCAGCATTTTCGTGCGCAGAACATCTATACCTAGCCAGGACATACCCAAGGGGGAAAATATGTGTATAAGTGAAATATAATACAGAAAATTTAAAGCCGGCTAAGCTATTTTTGTGGGGATGGAAGACAGAGGATGTTCTAGACAGCACAGGAGAGAGTTATCATTGTTAATTTTTTAATCAATCTATGCATTCATCTATATAAGTATTTGCTATAGAAAAATGGAATATGAACCGTGCATATATTATAACCTCCCTAGTAAATCAGTATGATCTTTACAGAAGTAAGTTTGAGTAGAAGTTTTGTTCTCTGAAAACACAAACATGTCAATATGAGTTCTAAATGAGCAGGTCACAGTTTCTGGAAATTTCTGGGTATGCTGGGACTGGGCCATAAGAAGACAGAAAACATCATGGCTCAAACGTACCTGTAACCTGGACTAGCTCTTCGGGTCTCTATGTGATTCCTACTGAGGCACATGCTGGTTTACAGGAAGGGAGAGTGCTGGCATTTCCCCCTCATTTCCAGGAAAGGCCAGGGTCTCTCTGAAGCCTGAAGTTTGCTGCTGTGTGACCTTTCCAGGCCTTCTTTGCAGACCTAGATGGAAGGCACCATACTCTGCCATGCCAAGTGCAAATTTCCAGGGGTGAGGAGAGTGGATGACTGCTGGCAGGCCATGGGATTGCAGGCAGGGGAGAGGATGAGCTGAGAGTCACTGGAAGCCTGGCCCTTGCTCCCACAACTTTAACTTCCTGGTTCATTTCACTTCTTCTGTAATACCCAGAGTTATCTGTGGCCCCCTTTCTTTCTTGTTACACAGTACAGTATAAGGAGATAAGAATTAATAAAACACGGCTTTTTCATCCTGAAGGGGCTCTGTGCTGACGGGATCAGGTCACCTTTCTCTCAGCTCTACTTATTTTTTGTTTTGTAAAATAGGTGAATTGGATACTGTGACCCCGATGTTTCCTTTCAGGTCTTAGGACACTGGGGTGATTTGCTGAGCAGGCAGGCTGTTGTTTCTAATCTGAAGAGCATACAGGAAAAGCCAGCTCTTTGTGGGAGAGCTGGTGAGGTGCTAGTAGCTGGCTGAATTAAGCAGGCATGCTATTTTGCACCTCACACTCATAAATGATACCTGATTGATTGACAGCGTGACTAAGTATGGAGTGCCTTTACTCTTCACTCAAGCCGTGCCCCAAGCCTGTCTTTCCTATGGGGCTTTGTGATGTTTTTTGAGCATGTCATTTGTAGGTCCTTTGTCATAAAGGACCTCTGTCAGGTCACCCCTCTCCCCCTCCCTCTGTCTCCCTCCCTCTCTCTTACCCTTCCTCCCCCTCCTTCTCCCCTCTCTCCTTCCCTCTCTCCCTTCCTCCCCTCCCTCTTCCCTCCCTCCCTCCCTCCCTCCCTCTCTGCCTCCTTCCCTCCCTCTTTTCCCCTTTCCTCTCTCCCTTCCCACCTGTCATTGCAGTGTTGTTTAGAGTGAGTTTTAATTTCATCAGTTAACTCTAGAATTTTGAAATGAATTCTAGGTATTACACATGCACTGGGCTCCTGAGAAAATACCCTGAGATAAAACAAATGCTGTAGCTTCTGTCACTTTAAAGCAACCCTAGGGGAAAGAGCAGGTCTGGCCCCTTCGAAGAAGTGCTGAGCACAGCGTGAGCTTGTCTTACACCTGGTCCCAGTCCTGAGTGGAAGGCCATCCTTCTTGTATGGGTCATTTCCCAGCTGACCTTTCTGAGTTTGTAAACATGCTCCTCAGAATTGTTCTTTTCAAAACTGTTATATAAAAACGACATTTAGGATTGTGGTCATTTCTTAGAGTGAATGCTTCTTGTTGTATGTACTTAATTGTTGACACAATTCTTATAAGATAGTAATAGGACTTGTACATCTCATTTAATGTTCTTACGTGTTCAGTGTTGCTAGGTGGGGAACTCTCAGTCTTATAAATGAATCTTCCCTGGATATGAGAGGGGCTCTAACTTGGGAGCCCCATGTAACCTATGACACAAAGCAGGTATATGTGTTTTTTCAGAGAGATGTCCCTAGTGAAGATCTCTCTCTCTCTCTCTCTCTCTCTCTCTCTCTCTCTCTCTCTCTCTGTTTTTCTTTTTTGGTTTTTCGAGACAGGGTTTCTCTGTGTAGCCTTGGCTGTCTTGGAACTCACTCTGTAGACCAGGCTGGCCTCAAACTCAGAAATCTGCCTCTGCCTCCCAAGTGCTGGGATTAAAGGCGTGCGCCACCACCACCTGGCTCTGTTTTTCAAGACAGGGTTTGTCTGTGTAGCCCTGGCTATCCTGGAACTCACATTGGTGTCCAGGCTGGCCTCAAACTCACAGTGATCCGCCTGCTTCTGCCTCCCAGGTGCTGGGGTCTAAGGCATGTGCTACTGCGGCCCAGCCGGCTGAAGAGTCTCTTTTTAAATGTGCCATGTTCAAGGGCTATTGGCTCACACCATGAGGCAAGTCTTCTAAGCTTTAGCTTTTTCACTGATAAGGTTTAGATAATGCCAGGGCTTCCCTGCCTACTGCACAAATTATTATTAAGGTCAGACATGGAACTGTCTGTTGGATAGCACCGCATTATATATCTAAATTATCACAAATTTATTGTGACAATATATACCTTTGTCCCCTCTATCCCAAACTGATTTATTTCCCCAGTAACCCTCCCCTTCAGAAAACTTAACTCTTATTCTTGATGAGCCAAATCAAAAGTTAGCAGTGCTTTCCCTTTCCCAGTTACCCCCTTCCACATTACACATAGTCAGAAGTGTGATAGGCTCTAACTCCCAGAACCCATAATGAACCAGAACGCATCTTTCCCTTTCACGCTGTTACCTAGGTCAGGCGTCCGACATCTTTGATCACTTCTATAGCTTCATGCATTTTTCTCCTGCTTTGCTTTCTGTACTCTTGTTTCTCTTTGATTTCACTTGCCTTGCAATTATCAGGGTGGTCTTTCCAAACAATTAAAGTGAGAGCGTATCATGACCCTGGGTTGAATCTGGAGGCTGATTCTTTCTGCCATCTGATGCTTCCCATCGGATCCCGTGTGGCCTCGTGATCTCTGTGCTCAGGTCCTCCCACTGTACTGGCCTGCTAACTGAAAATAGTGCACCTTTTCTCACCAGAAACCTTGCTAGTTCTGCTCTCTTTATCTAGAACATTCTTACTTCAGACCTTCAAATGCCTGTCTGTCCTCATCCCTGTCCCCCAAAGTTACTGTCTTGGCGAGCCTTTTCCCAAACTCTGCCCTGCTCCCTCCCTTCTTCACCTCTTGGCACCTTGCTGTTTTATTTTCTGGACAGCGCGGCACTCGGTCTTTGAAGTTCAGTTGTGTGCTTGTGCATTTACGTGTGTATTACCTCTTTCCCAGACCAAAGGGTGGGGACCTTATCTGTTTTGTTCACTGCCCTGTCTAAAGGGTGATAAAATATTTAACGATGGGGTTAGATCCAGTCGTTCACTAGTTGAGTTGGAAGCTGGCCATAAGGCTGTGGCAGAGTCCTAGAAGCTTCCTGCTGCGCTGAATCACGGGTAGTAGGTCTTGGATGGGCGGCGGCCACAGGGAAGACCCTAGAATGTCTAGTGTGGAAGGGGCAGGTGTTAGGAGCAGCAGATGTTTCCTAGCTGGTGTATCTTGAGTACCAAACATCCAGTTTAGGGTCATACTGGCTGTGAGGCAGATGCCTGTTAAATACAGGGAATGAGTAAACCTCTGTAAAGGGGCAAGCTGTGTAGAAAGTGTAAGTAATGTCTTCTTCCTTCCCGGATTATCTGAGGTCATGTTGAGCCAAAGGATACAGAATCAAAGGTGAGAGCTGGCATAAGAAACAAGAATGACTTCCTTTGAAAACAGACTTTCATTTTTCAGACTTTTTTTGTTGTGGTAAAATACACAAGACTTTTTATTAGAGACATAAAACCAACAACAACAAAGCCCCAAACAAAACAGGGTTTCCTATATCTTGGGTGGTCAGTACCAGCTGTGTAGTCAAGGGGACTCTGAACTTCTGATCCTCCTTCCTCTGCCTCTTAAGTCCTAGGATCATGCACTACCATGCCTTGATCCAGTTTGTGCAGGGCTGGGCATTGAACCCAGGACACCCTGTGTGCTAGGAAGCATTCCACCAGCCCAGGATTATCCCAGCTCTTGGAACTATTTATAAGCAGCTAATTCCATGGTATTGATTACCTTCCAGAGGAAGGGCTTTTCAGTGATTTAGAGGAAGGGCTCTTGTAGGTGATTTCCAGTACGCCTTAGAAACTTTTGTGTTGGTTTCCTTATCTGTAAGCGTGGAGAGAGTCTATTTAGAACCCTTTCGTCTAGACCAGTCACAAGGATCAGGAAGGAGATAAAGCCTCAAGTTCACAGAAAGTATAACTCTGTGGGTGATCTTAAAGCCAGACTGCTGGATCGAGGTGGCCACTTGGCGATCATAGTGACACACACTGGTATGGTTTCTTCACTTTCTAGGCTATGACATTGCATGTCTGGAATTGGAAGGCTCACATTGGAATAAGATATCTTCTTTCCAGTGTAGGACTCGGGGCAGCTGTAGAATCAGGATGCCTAGATCCCCAGAGCACCCAAACATGCCCATGGGACTTGAAGAAAGTCGCTGTCAAAATTATATTAGTGAGGGGCTGGAGAGATGACTCAGTGGTTAAGACCACTGACTGCTCCTCCAGAGGACCTGGGTTTGAGTCTCAGGCTCCACATGGCAGCTCATGACTGTCTGTAATTCCAGTTCCAGGGGGGATCTGGCTTTCTCTTCTGGCCTCTGTGGGCACTGCATGAATATAGTACACAGACCTACATGCACTCACACACATAAAATAAAAATAAGTGTAAATCTTAAAAACTTATATTAATGAAGCTCTTGCCCTGAAATTCAAGACCAAGTTCTTGTTCTGTGTTACTGTATTTAGTTCACAGGGCTTTGAGAGTTACGCCAAGGAGAATTTGGTTCAGGCCATGATGGCTGAAGAAATGTGTGTGGGGTGGAGATATGTGTATGTGTGTGTCTGTGTGTCTGTGTGTATAAAACAAACATATAGGACAAGTTATAATAATGTGGTTTTTTTTTTTTTAGTTTAAAAATTAAGTTCAGAGTTAAGGAATAAAGAAGTTTTGGTTTGCTCTGGTGGTGCATGCCTATGTGGCCAGGATTTGGGAGGCTGAATCAGGAGGATTGTGTACTTGAGTCTAGCCTGGGCTACATAGTGAGTTTAAAGCCAGCCAGTCTGAGTTATATAGTAAGCAAGAGGAAACAAACAGTTTTCAGAGAAGCAGAGGATGCTTAGACAGAGGTGGCAACCACATTGTAATCTCCTTAGCTTATCTTTAAACCTTTGCCTTGCTGGAGATCTACATTATAGATCAACTACATTATAGATTAACTGGGTGTAGCCTGAGCCAGACATTATGTCTACACTGCGGGATGACCAGGCTGAGGTTTATAGACTTTCTAGCCATGCATGTCTACCTTTGATTTTGTACACATAGGGCTATTAATATGGTTTTATTGTTCTACTAGTAAGTCACCTTCTAATTGGAGAGGTGTCAGTCTCCATCTGGCTGGAAAGCAACCACTGAGCACAGCCATGGGTGTAGCTTTGAACCCACTCAGTGGGTGTATGTCACAAGCAAGCTTTTGCTTATTTAAGCTTCCGTTCTTTCATCTTTAGGCGCAGGGATAATAATATTGTGCGTAGTAGAGGCCTGAAGGTGAAGGAGGCCTTGTATATAAAGGCAACGTTGTGATCGTGTTCTAAGCACTTAGAAATCCCTGGCAGTTCTGGGGTGGGGGGCTCTGTGGCTTTCCCCAGTTTTCTGTGTCGGTTGCCCCCTCTTCTTACTTGATTGTGCTAGGGCCCTTAGACCACAGCTCTGAATGCCCGTCCGACAGCCACCTCCCTCCTTTCGTGTCCCTATCTTCCAAGTTATCCCTCTGTGTGCGTAAGTCCTTCTGTGGTTCAGAAGCAGTCAGGTGGTTGTTAATCTAATTACTGCTCAATAGAGTTCTTCAGATATGGGTATGAGCTCTTTCCATTTTTTTTTTCCTACTAGAATGTGATTTTCATGTTTAAAGGAGGAGTCTATTTAAACCACAGGGACATCTCTCTTGTGAGATTCGTAGTCAGGTCTTGATAACTTGTAAATATTGACTTAGCTCCTGTGAACCACGGTGAGTCCTAAAGAATATAAATAAATAAACAAACAAATCAAGCTTCAAATATGGAGAGCACACAAACAATATATAATTGTGAAAAGTGTGCAATAGGTACAAAGTCTGGAGAAATGAGAGTTCATCCAGTAACTGCTTTGGAGCAGATACCATATGACAGGCGCCCAGCCCAAAGAGTTGAAGGTGAGGGTCTCCTACCTTCTGCGGTTACTGTGAACACCTGAGGCCAAGCATGGGAGGATAGAGATGGCGGGTCCCAGCAGGCCGAGATGGTAAGGAAGTGTCACATAAGGGAAAACATTGCGGGTGAGGAGTTTAAGAAAGGAATAATATATCAAGAAGTGGGGGGAGGGTCTTCCTTTTCTTTTCTTACAATCAAAAGGAGAAGGCTTAAAATGCAGCTTTGATGTGCTTCCTTTCATGTGTTGTTACATGGTCATCTGAGCCCCTATTAGGGGCCTGTTTTAATGGTTTGCAGTTCAGCAGACCTCACCGACAGGGTATGGTACAGTTTGTTTATTTACCATTTAATATTTTTTATAGCACATAAACATTTTTTTTCTGAATTATATATGTTGTACTTGCTCTTTCAAATGTTCTTTTTTTAAGAAACTGGATTTTTAATTTTTAGATTGCTAGAGGTGGGATTAAGGTTTTTCTTTCTTACTTTTTTAAAGGTATAATGTTTAAGGCCTGTGGAGCCTTAAACCAGTTTAAGGTCTGTTGTACTTAAACCAGTTTGTACAGTTGGCATTATGTAGAACTTAAAACTTTACACATGCATTACATTTTTATACTTATTTATGCATGTGTGTGTGTGTGTGTGTGTGTGTGTGTGTGTGTGTGTCACAGCAGCCTGAGTATAGCGGTCAGAGGACAACAGTTGGGACTTCGTTCTCTCCTCTCCTTCTACCAAGTGACTTCCAGGGGCTGACCTCAAGCTCCCTAGCAAGAGCCTTTCTTTCTGTTTCTATATGCTTTTTTAATGGGTTTGAACCTTACAGTTTTGGAAATTTAATTGCTAAAGAGTATCACTTCATTATTTTTGATGTTGTAGTTTCTTTTACTTTTGAAACAAGGTGTTATATAGTGCATATGTTATATGGTTATATGTTATATGGTGTTATATAGTGTTATATGGTCTAGCATTCACTGTGTAGACTTTGAACTGGTTTTGAACTCCACTTCTGCCTTGTTCTCATAGCAGATGCCCTGGTCTCCTGGTCCTTGCATTCTTTCTGTCCCTTCTTTCATAATATTCCCTGAGCCTTTGATGTAAGGATCGTGTTGGAGATGTTCATAGCAGGGCTGGCGTCCCATGGCTAGTTAGAACACTGTTAGTTAAAAGTGGCTAAAGAAAGTGTCCTTGTGTTACTTGATGTCTGGTTGTTAACTGCCCATTTGTTTTGCTCTTCTCACAGACCATGTTACTTCCTGTCCTTATCAACTTTATTAACATCTGTGAATTATGATTTCTGAACTGCCTTAAAGTTATCATTAAATCTGTAGCTTCAACGTGTTATTTTAAATGCAGGCAAAAACTGTCAAAGAAAGCTGTTGGTTCAAAATATCAAGGATGTTTCTATTAAATGTTTATTAAAACAGTAACTCAGCAGCTGCCAGAGAAGAGCTGCTTGTCATCCTTCCCTGTAAATCTAATGATAGCATCATGCAGGGAGGAAGGGAGGGGCGGGACATGGCTGAGCTGACTGGTTTCCTGTTTGCAGTTCCTTCCTTTAGTGGGTTGATAGGCAACTCTTTTGTGACATTGCCTGTAAATGGGCCACATTTTTGTTCTTCTAAGCCCCTGTTTTTTGATGACTTTGAAATAGCTCAGGCTTCTTGAAAATTGCAGATTTTTCTTCAGTCTCTCCAAGACTGGTGTTCTGTTTGTCTTTTTCACACAGTTAGCACAGTGCCTCCTTCCCATAGTCAGCCTTCCTTGTGTTTCCTCTAGCTGGGATCTAGGAAAATTACCTGTTCCCTTTTTGTTTGCTGAAGACATCTTTCTCAGATTACTGCATAAATATTTTCTGTATTTTGTTTTTCCTCTACTTCTGCCAGGAAGCTGAGAACAAGCTTCCTCTGTGCTCAAATAAGCTTGCTTGCAAACACATCTACCTCTCATAGACTGAGCTCAGTGATAGAATGCTATTTTTCTAGCTTGTGTAAGGTCTAGGTTCAGTCTCTACTACTGAGATGGCTCAGTGGGTAAATGTGCTCGCTGAGCAAACCTGGCATACTGATTTTGATCCGAGAACCCACTTAAACGTGGAAGGGGAGAACTGACATTCACAGAGTTGGCCTCTGAACTCTCTGTGTGACCCCTGCCATTATGCATACAACACCAACACCAACAGCATCATCAACAACAATGTTGTATAAAGAAAAAAGGAGAGTCAGGAGTGGTGGTTTATATCTGTTACCCCAGCACTTCAGAGTCTAAGACATGAGGATTGCCACGGGTTCAAGGCCAGTCTGGGCTACACAATGAGATTCTTCCTGTGTGCGTGTTTGTGTATGTATGTAATTATACATATATAACTACATATTTTAATTACATGCATTCATTATGGAAATAAAAATTAAAAAGTCCCTTAAAATCCTTACAATATTTCATATGGCAAGACTGTGGCTTTTGGTGTATTTGCCATGCCTTCTGTGAGACCATGTCCTAAATACATGTCCTTGGACATTCTTGGCATTTGTTGTTCCATTTTGTGTAGCTTTCTGGTTGGAGTTAACTCACAGTCAGACATGTGCTCATGCAGGGCCACAGGATTCCTCTTCAAAAGGAAGATTACTAGGACATATGACACAGGAAATAAAACTTCTAAGTTTTATTTATGTAAAGTGATGTTATTCAGTGATCATACAGGGGTAAAATTTAATACTGAGTGTATGGGATGGATTTACTATTTTCTTTTAGTTTTAAAATAAACATGTTAGGTTAGAAAACTAGATCCAGTTTTGCAGGGCCCTGGAGTGTCTCCATAGGAAACCACTGGGAGAATGTTGTCTCTCAGGTCTGCTAGAAATTCAGTGGGGTAGATCTAATGGCTTGTCTAAGATCAATTCCATTTCTTGAAGAGAAAGTCCAGAACCTAGGTTCAGTCCCTAGGCTGAAGCTTTGTTTAGTCAGAGATAACTGAGAAGCTCCTCCTAGAACAACATCAGCTAGAAGACAGCATGCCGAGAGGACAGCTTGGCTCTTCCCATGATAGAGAGATATTAAAGTGTTTCAAGTACAGGTGTGTGGGCCGTCCTCCAGGGAGCAGCTTAGTGTTGATTCTGGCTAACTGGGTGAACATCTACTCACCTCTGTGTTTCTGCCAGATACAACCATAGCTCTTTTCAGATCTGCTTTGTATGTAATGTTTGTGGATGATTTAGGGTAGGTCTGAGCAGGAGGCAAAGTGATAGCGGAATGGAGAGGGAAGTGGTGAGGCTCATATCTTGGGATTTGTCTGTTTTCTCCTTTACCCCCACTCC
The DNA here is from genome assembly GCF_004785775.1 of Grammomys surdaster. Taxonomy (NCBI): domain Eukaryota; kingdom Metazoa; phylum Chordata; class Mammalia; order Rodentia; family Muridae; genus Grammomys; species Grammomys surdaster. The sequence continues at coordinate 9,300,790 of NW_021620966.1, read as the reverse complement.
CAGGCACACAGATACACACGCAAACACAGACACAGACACAGACACAGACACAGACACACACACACACACACACACACACTCACAAACATGTATATTGAATGACTTCATGAGTCAACTCCTCTCTCTCTCTCTCTCTCTCTCTCTCTCTCTCTCTCTCTCTCTTGAGACAAGGCTCTCATGTAGCTCAGGCTCAGACTCAAGTTGGAGCTGAGGCTGGACCTGGATTTCTGATCTAAGGTCTTCTACCTTGTAGTTATACATGGTGTGGAGATTGAACCCAGGACCTTGTGCATGGCGAGTACTCTACCACATCTCCTGCCCATCAGGTAGTTTTTTACATTATAGTGAGCGAGGCATGCTAGTTTCTTTTCTATATTATTAAAGTTATCAGTGTGGGGATGTAGCTCAGTTGGCAGAATGCTTGCTTGGCACGCATGAATCCTTGGGTTCAAGGTCTAGCACCACATAGGACGTAGAGGCACGTGCCTGCCATCCCAGGGTTTGAGAGAAGGATCTGTCTAATCTCATGCTAGACAGGAAAATCTGGACTTCAAAGTCATCTTCTACTGTATAGAGAAGTCAAGGCCAGCCTGGGCTACATGATTAGATTGTCTCAAACCAAACAAAATCAGGACTGGGGAATATTTTTGCATGTTTTTTATTTTAGAGCCTGGATTTTGGCACCAAATGTGTGGATAGTTCTTTGGGTTTTTAAGATTAGTCCTCAGCTAACAGGATCGAGTGGAAGAAAAACTGCCAGTATTTTTAATTTCTGTGAGAGACTCCCATTGCTGAATAATGGACATGTATCACGTTCTGGGTGGTATTTAGTCAGCTGATGCTGGAATCATAAGAAAAGCGGCTTGCGTTAAGTGCTCAAATCTTAAGACTTATCCTGAGCACGTTATCGTTTGAATGACTGTGTTATCCCCAAGCTTCTCTCCAGCTTTTCCTCCCTTTTCTTAGGCAGCCAATATCGGCTGTTGGGAGTAACCTTGAATGAGAAAAGCCAGTGTTTGGGTGTCAACCTGGAGCCCTGCATAGGCAGTCTGAGCCTCCTAAGTCAGTGTCAGAATGTCCCCAAGCATTATACGTTAGGATTATAATGGATTTTGGGTTGTGTAATTTTAATGTCTGAATTTTATTTCAAGGACACCCCCCCCACACACACAACTGAGTGTGGTGGTACACACACGTAATGTCATCATTTGGAGGCTGAGGCTGGATGGTTATGAGTGCCAGACTACCCTGGGCTACATAGTGACACCCTGTTTCAAACAAAAGAATGAATCCTTCCAAGACCATGTACCCCTCCAAAACATAGAAAGAACATTCCATTTCACAGAATACATTTCATTATATTGATCTATATTTATATATTATATTGCATTACATCTCTATTGTGAAGAGCGAATTAGTTCATTAAAACCTCTCTCCAGATGTGATGTTAAAGGAGGAGCCAGCTGCAGCTCCTGTTCCGCTTGCTCTATAGACATCACTAAGAGCCTTAGAGCTTAGACGTGCTTGCACGTTAGTAGACATAGGCTGTGCTGTGTGAGCCACGGGGACACAGGTTACTACTACATAGCATTCTTTCTTCTTTTCATTTCTTCCTTCCTGTCTCTCCCCCGGCTTCCTCTTTTCCCCTCTCATTCCAACATGTTCTCCCCGGCCCCTCCTGAGCCTTCCTCTGTAGCCCTGGGTAGCTTCAGACTCCACTGATCCTCCTGTCTGTCTCCTTGGGTCTTTGTTAGTTTTTTTCCTTGTTGCTGCCCTGACTCGACCTTGCTAGCCTGGGTCCCATCTTCTTCAGGACATCCCCATGACAGGGCCTTGAAGGACTTTTGGCATTTCATTTTGTAGACCCAGGCTTTTTTTTTTTCTTTTTTCTTTCTCTCTCTCTCTTTTTAATTGATTCACAGTGACCTAAAGCTGGAGATTTAGGTCGGTGGCAAAGTCATGGCTCCTGAAAGTAAGTAGCTTTGCTGGTGTTACCTTTGCTTGAAGGAAACGCTCCAAGTTGTTCCACAACTTCATAAAGCTATTAGCAGGAGATGGCATTTGTGGTTTACAGCTTCAAACTAAGGAGCAGAGCCTTTCTGTGGCACTGTGCATACCCTGTGGGACTGTGCATACCGCAGGCTGAGTCAGACTCAATCCTTTCAGGAGTAGGTGTGAGTCATTCAGTGGGTTTGTTTCGGGGGAATTTCTTATTTAATCAAAATAATACAAAACTTATTTTTTAGACAGGCCTTTCCTGGTGTTTCTCCTCCCTGGTCATCTGCCTCCCCCAGCCCCTCCCCCATCCTTCACAATGCTGTTTTCTCAACACCTCACTTGGAACACAGCTCAAGTAGCGCTTTCTCCACTTGCCTCTAATGTGCTGTGATGAGTTTCCCCAAGGTAGTTCTCTGTGGGCTCTCTCTCCCCTGCTAGAGCGAGTTTCTGGAATGAAGATGATTCTCACTCATATATTTATGTCCTCTGTGCCCAAACCTAGTAACTGTCTCTGCAGTTTTAGTGAATAAGGGAATGGATGCCCTAGGAAACTTCCCTGCTAAAAACTTCCCTGTCTCAAAAAAACAAAACAACCACACCCCCAAACAAACAAACAAACAAACAACAACAAAACTTACGATTAACTTCTTTTTTTGATTCAGAGTCCCAGAGCTGAGCGATCCTGTGCTGACCACATAAACACAGTGCAGACAGACCTCCCACTCAGTCTTTCCGTTAATACATTTCCATATGTGACCATCGGTAGTGTCCTCATTGTCTCTGACACCACTTTCTGAGGTTTCAGTCAAATTTGGCTCTAACACGTTAAATGGAAATTTCCAAAAATAATAAAAAAGTTTAAGTTGTTCACCATTTCCAGTACTATCATGATGCTTGTTACTGCCTGGTTCTATCCCTATGAATTATCCCTGTATCCAGCAGATCCACACTGTATATCCTGCCTGCCCGATAGTTATCCACTACCTGTCTGAGTATCTAGTCTACTGGCATCCTGTCTCATTGTTTATATTGCAGTGATCTTTACCAGGTTACTCTACCTGTATTATCTATCCAGCTTCATCTGATCACGTAGATACTGCATCTTTTTTTTTTTTTATTGATTTAAGGTTTACTTATTTATGTATATGAGCATGCTGTTGCTGACACACCAGAAGAGGGCATCAGATACAATTACATATGGTTGTGAGCCACCATGTGGTTGCTGGGAATTGAACTCATGACCTCTGGAAGAACAGCCAGTGCTCTTAACCACTAGGCCATCTCTCCAGTGAAAGTGGTGTAAGAAGAGATTTTGAGAGACTACATTCACACAGCTTCTATTATAGCATGCTGTTACAATATTTTTCTGTCATTACTAGTTTCAGTTAACCTTTTATTTTGCCTAATAAGTTAAGTATCATAGGTATCTATCTATCTATCTATCTATCTATCTATCTATCTATCTATCTATCTATCTACAGTTAACCAAGAGCTGGTGGAATGGCTCATCAGATAAAGTGCTTGCTCTCTAGACGTGAGCCCTAGAAACCACATACATGTATGTAGAAAGAGACAGCTGAAGCCACACAGTCATACTCTGAGCTCCACACCTGTGTCTACACACATTATACACAAATATGATAATAATTAACAAGAAGTAATGAAAAAAAAAGCATAAAAAAGCAAAAGATATGTAGCCCCTGGGCCCTCACGGTTTCAAGCTTCCCTTCTGGGTTGACAAGCGTGTTCCCTATGGGGAAGTGGAGGTCACTCTGCTTTAGTCCCGAGTTCTAGCCCTTGGTGCCTCTCACCAGAATCCTACTTCAGTATTCAATTTGAATCAGCTGCTTGTTAAAATGTGGGAGTAGGAAGTAGATCTAAGATGTGTATAGCATTGGAGAGTGTGCGACATTACAGTATATCATCTGCTTTAGAATGAGGAAAGTCCCAAATCCCATTAGTTTGAATGTCGTAAAGAATTATTCTCAGTGCCTGCAAGTGAGTTGTAGTTTTGACCGTAAACTACATTTTTTTTTTGAGCCAATTTTTAAATTTAGTTTTCTTCTCAGCGATACTTCAGTGAACTGTAAGGGAACTTATGACAAAAATGGGCTTAGCATTTTAAAAAGTTCCAAAATAGTTTTGTTTTCCTATCTCCAACTAAGTGAATGAATTTGGAAAAAACTAGGAAAGGATATCCTGGCTTTGGATTGATGCTATGATTAGCACAGAGATTAACAAATGTACCAGATACCAGATTTTATATGTGACATATTGTCCTTCTGAATTCAGGAAAGAGGAAGTTGATTAAGATCTTCTATTACGTTGTTGGGCATGGTGGCCCACAAATCCCAGCACTCTGGAGCCAGAAGCAGGTAGATCACTGTGAGTTCGAGATCAGCCTGGTCTGCACATTGAGTTCCATGCCAGCTAGAACTGCATAATGATATACTGTCTCCAAAAATCAAAACAACCCTCACCCCCAAACAAACAAACAACAACAACAACAAAGCTTACGATTAACTTCTTTTTTTGAGATTTAAAGAATGTTTTTTGGCCTAGGCTTCCTAAGTTCATGAGCTTCAGGATGGCATCAGACGGCCTTTGATCTTTTCCTTGTCCACTCTAGCAGCCCAGAGAATCATTTTCTCTGCAGAGTTGCCCAAGTGGGTCCGGACATAGATTCTTCCTAGAAGCAGACATGGCTTAGGGAGGCTCACTCCTTATCCCAGTCTCCAGCCTTCCTAGTCTCCATCCTCACTGTACCAGGAGACTCAGGCCTTTCAGAAGAGGTGAAACCAGGAGGGAAGGGACTCCCTGTTAGAGCTGGCATTCTGGTATCTTTGATAAACCTTTGCCTTATTTGGACATCCAAGTCCCAGTGCATACTGTGATGTGAAATAGCAGCCACCTTGCCTTGTCCAGCACCCTTGTCATTTAACACTCTCCGGTTGTGTTCCCCACCCCTACCATCTCTCTCTTTCTTCTCATCAGACTACTTCTCTCCTGTTGCCTTTTCTTTCTCTTTCTCCTCCTTTTCTTAATTGGCTAATATATAGAATAACAGTGTTGTGATAACTGGAACTTTTTCTTTCTTTGGAGCAGAATCATTCTTAGACTTACAAAAGCTTAAAACAGTAAATGAGGCCATGGTGGTGCATGTCTTTCATTCAGCACTCCTGAGGCTGAAGCAAGCAGATCTCTGTGAGTTCCAAGCTAGCTTTTTCTATGTAGTAGGTTCCAAGTCAGACAGGGCTACATAGTAAGACTGTCTCAAGCAATCAAGCAAACAAGCAAGCAAGCAAACAAAAAACAAACAAAAACAAAAAAACCCCAAAAATAATAATAATGAATGTCTTGGTAGTTTAAGTGGGAATAAGTCATTTATTCATCTCAGTGGGAAATCCTTATACTCCCTCCAGTCTGGTTAATTTGTACATTCATTTACTGAACAATTATGAGCACTCGTGCCAGACATTCATCTGGGCTCTCAGGTGGTATCGATGAACAAGAGGGTTTGAATCCCTGCCTCTCTGAGTTTATATCTCACCGGTATAAGCAAGGGTGTAAAACATAGTGACATAATTCTGGATGGTTGCCCACTTCATGTTGGAATCAGGGAAGTTCTCTTCGAGTGACTGGCAGTTAAGATGATACGTAGGAAGAGTATTTTGGGTAGAGCATGCCCCAAAGGCTGGGTGGGAATGAGTGGGATGGAAGAGGAGCTAAGGCAAAGATCAGGTAGCTGCATTGTGGTGTGGAGGCAGCACAGGGGATGAGCTCTGGGGTCTCTGTCCGGCTGGTACCTAAGAGTGAGTCTGGATTTCATTCTCCATGATACAGGATGCTGTTAGGGAGTTAAAATGGCCCAACAGCCTTTAAAACTCACCTGCCACTTTGATGACTAACTTTCACGACTGAAATTTATTCTGTTCCATCATGACAGTTTAATTGTTAACCTGTGTGTCTTTTCTGTTCTCACTTGTCTGTTCTGGAAATATAACTCAGTGTCTACAAGTCACCACATGAACAAACAGGCAGATGCAGTACTTGAGCTGTAGAGGACCTTAGCAAATCCTGTTGATACTGTCTTGAAATTTCATTGATTTTTTTTCCCATTAAAGCTGATAATTGTGTGCTTATTTGAGGCTCTGAAGAATAGCCACGGTCTTTAACATTTGAATGCTTATAGCAGTGGTCCTTAGCCATTGCTGTGTGTCAGAAGTACCCATCAATAATCGTAGTCAGACCTCATATTTTAGTGAGTTTGAATCTTAAGCAGGCAAGTCCGGATGGCTATATCTTGAAACAGCTTTGAGGTTTTCATTGTTGCTTGTTAGTGTGCTGAAAACTGGAAGCATCTCCTGGATTGAAAAATCAGAAATATGCATGGGATGCTCTGTGAGGTCAAAAGCATGTTGGCCTTGATCTTGGCATTATCTGTGGCTCCTGTATCAGTAACTCTCTGTTGAACCAAGATAAAAATTGTCTGTGTTGGAATTAGCGCAAATTCTCTGCCTCGATTCTTTCCCTGTCTCTGTTCCTTCCTCATTTCCCTTTCACTGGTAAACCTGACCTTCAAGTCTTGATGCTAGTGACATGTGAGGGAGAAACAGCTGACCCTGTGGTAAGGGTGTGTGTGCTGGATTATTAGAAGTGAGGTATATTCACTAAAGTGAGCCGGAATGGGGTCAGAGGTGAGGCAGGGTGTGTGGGGACGGGGGTGGGAATTCCTAGTAGCTACAAGGAAGGAAGATGTATTTTCTATAAAGTAAGTGTGTGGTAGGTAGGTCTGTGGTTGCCTTTATTTGTCTGTGTTCTCATTTGTGGAAATTAGTAATCTATGGTATGTAGGAACCTGGTTACTTAAAAAAAAAAAGATCTTTGCATGCTTAAGAGGGATCAATTCTTTTTCTTGTCTTGAAGGACAATCCTGTCATGTGGCATTTGTTTGCAGAGTCCAGGCTAATGTACAGACAAATGACCACAGGGTCTGTTCTGCAAACACCCAACTAGTGGAACAAGGTCTTATTTCTCCTGCATTCTCCAGGCAGCGACTCTTGTAAACACTGGGAGAGAACAATCAGTTCCTTGTTTGTGCTCATTGTTAGTTTTCTATTCTTGAGTAAGTTCAAAGAGCAGGCACTTACAAGTTACCAGGAGATTTGAGACCCGAGGTTTAGTTGTATTCAAGTGTGGCTCTGCCTTAAGACTTTGTGTTTACATCTCCCACAAACTACTCAAAACCCAGAGAAGAACAGGATAAAGATATTTGAAAATGTTTTGATATTATTTATTATTTTTGAGATAAGGTCTTGTGATGTCACCCAGACTGGCTTCAAACTTGAGATCCTTGCCTTAACCTCTGAGTGCTGTCGTTACAGGCACACTCCACTACACTCAGCTAAAATTTTAACTTAGAGAACACTGTCGTTGTTTAACGTTCCTTAGGTATGTGATCTGGTTACTGGATGGACATTGAGAGCCTGGTTTACTTTCTCCACTACTGGTAGATCGCAGGCCAGTGATGGAAAACAACCAACCTTGACTGGGTTCCATCTCTGCTTAGCAGCCCTCTTCCTGTGTGTGTTCAGAAAGTGTTTTCTTTCCAATAGTTCCCATTTGTTACCGCAAGAAAATCTCTCCTCTTATCTTTGCCTTGCTTCTCATTGCCCCAGGTTTTAAATCAGCCCTAAGTAAAATGTCAAATATTAAGGAGAGTTATCCATTTGAAGTAAAATTGATATAAATATAATAAAACACTACCAAAACATTTGAAGTAGTTCAGATTTCAATTTAAAATCACTGAGAACGCATTAATTCCTTTCCTCGTGGTTTCCTTATTTTTAAGCTTTTACTTTTATTTATTATTATTTTGAGTGTGAGTGAGTTCAAGGACACATGTGTCCCATGAATGCTGAGGTCAGAGGGCAATTCTGGAGTCTGTTTCTCCTTTCACTTTTCCATGGTTTCTCGGGCTAGAACTCACGTTGTCAAGTTTTCATTGCTAGTTTCAACTTTGTACTCCGATCTTGGGAAAAGCAGTTCCAGAATTTGAGATGTTTGTCTTTGTAAGTAAGCTTTGAAGTGTAGTTCATTTGTAAGTGAAAGAATTATCATACACAACGACAGGTGTTTGAAGAACTTAAATGTTAAATCATGACTTATATCTGCCACTAATATCTTGATCACAACCATTCTGATTCAATGTCTTTTGAGTCTGATTTTGAGTTTTACCTAGAGGTTGTTTTCTGACAGTAGATAATAGGTTATACATAGGCATATGTTTACCTGGGTATTGTATGTAACATGAAGCCTGTGGTTGCTCCTGTAACATGAAGGACTTAGGTATTCTAGGGCTCACACATTTTCTTCCTTCCCCCGTACATTTTTTTTTAAAAGTCTCTGGGTATGAGATATTGGTGTGATTTTCTTTGGTTTGCTTGGCAAAGGCTTGGCCTATGTCCTTATGACTTAATTGTCAGGGATGTGTGTGTAGGCCTATGGGCTTGAATCCAGAATACTCAGTCCACAGTGTCATTGAAACAGTTCTGGCAAGAGATGTGTAACTGTCTCAGCCATATCATCAGCTCTGGAAAGATCTATTCAGGATAATTATGAAAATTCTGCTTTCCGTCAAATTAAATGGGGAGACACATGTGGCTAATGTTTGCTATCCTCCCAAACTGCCCATCGAAGGCTCCCAGTGACTCCACACTGATTGTGTCTGTGAGAGAGATGGAAGGAGCATTTCTAATCCAAATGAATTTTGAGAGAAACACAATTTCGTCTGCTGCTTGTCATCTGTCTATTTAACTGAAACTCCAGATGAAAATGAAGAGATGTCACGAGGGCACTTCAGAGCAGACAGAACCTCAGACAAGCAAACAAAGTCCTTGTTCTCCGGAAGATGCAGGATGAAGAATTTTAGGGTAGGAATAAGTGATGGGGTGGAGATGTGAAGCCAAGCTCTGCCCCCCCCCCCAGTGCACTGTGTCTCCATCTTTGCTAGGCAGAAGTACTGTGTTCTTCATTGCTGACCTCTGGGTCTGTGGTTTCTATTGGACTCGAAGGGTTTTCTATACATTGACTTCAACCAGAGTGTGCAGGAAACGAGATGCAGTCTTATTATCCTGTTTTAATTAGGATACCAATAAAGTAGACCAAGACCCAGGGTGTTGAGGACAGAGTTGCATTTCGGCTTTGTAACCCCAGGCTTGCCTATTTAATGTCTGAGATTGTTCCACTCTGAGTATTTCTGCTTCTGTAAGTTAGAACAAAAGTGAAATTGTTTGTGCATCTCACAAATGAGTGGGGTTTTTCCTATTTTTTTTTTTAATTATAAAGTTGAATGGAGATATTGTTTTTCTTGTCACTGGATAGAATGGCAGGATATGAATAAGAAAATGTTGCAAAACATTAAGAATTTAAACATTTCTGTTTGTGCTTGTTTATGACAATTAAAATTGAAATCTGTCTTCAGGAAACAGCAGTTTACAAATTAAGGGCCTTGACATTTAAGAAGTCTGAGAACCAAGTCTTAGGTACCAAGGACAAAGCTTTAAATGTTTCATGACATCAGCTCTTTGCAGAGTTTCTTGCTGTATACTGTTTTAACCCCCCGTAGATGTGCTTTCTGTGGGTATCTGAAATCTTTACAGGTAATTGAAGTATTTTTTCTCCCTAGTCTCGGCCATCTTGTTCTTTTGTTCATAAAAGTTCATGAAAGTTCAAATATAAAAGCCATGCTTCTGAGTAGTAACAACTCTTTCTCCTTTACATGTACGTGTGGCTTGAGAGACACATGGGCCAGTCACATCAGTAATCCTGAGATGTTTTGAGAGTGGATTTGATAAAGCAGGGGCTGGTGACATTTATTTTAATGTTCATGCTAAGGCACTTGTGAGGCCTGGAGACTGAAGAGGCAGGACCGAGAGAGGTACTGGTTTCAAACAAGAGGGTTTTCCTGGATGATGGTCTCATGGTCCTGATTTTAGCTCTCCAAGGGGATATTCACTACCTCTTGCCTCCATGTTTATATGCCTAGACAGCCTTTTGGGCTTCGTTCTGTGAACCATCCAGATCTAGAGTCACATGGGGGGTTGTATTAGTTTTCTTGCCTCTTCGACAGAATATCGGGCAGGAGAAACCTAAGAGAGGGGGGTTGATTCTCTCTCATGGTTTTGGATATTTCAATATGTACATATCAGTGCTGTTGATTCAAAGTGAGATGGAAAATCACAGTGGTGGAAGGTGGAGGAAAAGCATCTCATGGTAGCCAGGAAGTAGAGAATGAGGAATGGATTAGGGGACCATGTATAATGTGCTCCGACATACTCCTGATGACTGACTTCCTCTAATGAGGCTCCACCTTCTGAAGTTCTCACAGGAGTCCATGAGAGACATTTGATATTCAAACCGTAAGAGTGGAGAAAAGGAGAAAATATTGTCAGACTAATTTAATTGGATGTCTTTTCTGTATTCTCCTGCTGTGGTAGAGTTATATGTTAGGTAGTTAGAAGTATGCTACATGTATATTACAGTGTTTAATCTCTCTAACAAACAGTACACAACCTAGTAATGTCTCAATGACACTGTGACCTTCTGTCTGAGGCAAGTTCATGGTCCAGTAGTGTCCCCTCTTCACAGTTCTGGAAACGGAAGTGTAGAGAATTAATGTGTTATCATTTGCAGGCGAAAGAGCCCACATCTGAGCACAGGCATGTTGGCTCCTGACCACTGTGCTTTGTCACCACACTCCCCAGGTTGGGAATCAGTATTTGTGAATGTATTTCTTTACAAAGAAGTCTATTTATTGTTTGTTTGAGCTATGACCAACCATTTTTTAGAGAGCTTTTTATGTACATTGTGCTGAGCCTTGCAGATCTGAAGACATGAAAGTTAACTTCATTAGCATTTACAGCCTAGCTAGGGAGATAGGCAAAATCAGATAACCATAGAAACAAACTACAGTAAGAATTTGAAGAAGTGGGGCCAGAAAGATGGTTCTGGGGTTAAAAGTTTGAGGCCAGCCTTGGGTTACATGAGACCCTGTTCAAAACAAAACAAAACAAACAAAACAAACAAAATTTAAGCGTAGTGATCTGAGTTAGGTCTCTGGGGCCCACATGGTGGAAGGAGAGAACCAGTGCATGCAAGTTATCCTCTGACCTCCACATGTGCGCGTGCACATACATAATGTAATTTCTAAAAACTAGGTAAAGGAATCTGTGCTCATGGTAATTCGTGTTTGTGATTAGATAATAAAAATACCCTTGAGACTTCATTCGTTTTCTCAGAGAGTATCCTTTTAATGTTGGCGGTGAGTTTTCTGTTATTTTGCTCCATATATTACTTGTTCAGAAGAGAGAAACAAGCAGAGAACAGTATTCCCCAGGTAGGTTCTGTCCCTGTAACATTGCCATGGTGGTTTGAAATTGACATTCTGGCCAGTTCTGAGTCAATTAAATTTCTTTCCAAAGAGATGTCCAGGAAACTGACATTACAACCTGAAAGTAGTTGAGAACTAAGGCCATCTGGGTATGACACTCCCTACCCCCAAAGAGATTGTCTTTGAAAACTATCAGACTAGATGATCAGGCTTAGCAGCAGGTTCCATTACCCACTAAACAATTTTATCAGCTTCTTAGATTTCTTTTAAAGGTATATAAGGGTATAAGTACGTATGTTTCTTTCAGCAATAAATTCTTTTCTTTATTAAAAAAAATAGTAACAGCCCCCAAAGAAAGCTAGAAACATACGGCTTGAGGTAGTATTTCCATGGAAAGAGCTTTACCAAATTTACAGTCTGGCTTAGATGTCTATGTGAAGGCAATTATTGTTTCTAAGAATCACAGATTGTATATTAGGGAGAGCAAGTTGTCAGAGTGCAGGAATAGAGTTGCAAATCTCAAGTTGCTTCTGAAAACCGTACATAGTATTTTTATAGGCTTTATGGATCTACTGACATTAGTCTTTAACTTAGAAGATAATTTAAAAGTATTGCAAGTGAATTCTGGGAGTGTTTTAAGTAGTGTCTTGGTATTCTGTGAAGTTAGGAGAGATTCCTAATTTGACATGTCATCAGTGTGTGATATACATATAGATGCTTTAAAGTTTGCATTATGTATTGTAATATTCCTTTCTGTGTTGATTCAGGGACAGATTTTTCCACTTGTAACCCTATAAAATAGTTTAAGCCACATCGATTTATGATAACGGAGTGTCCGTATGAAGAGACTTTGTAGTATGTGGTGATGTGTAAGAGTTAGTCCATAATAATTAAAGTTTAGGCATCAGTGGCTTATTGATAAACATTACAGATTATTTTAGTTTGTACTCTAATTTTTCTTATGTTTTTTTAAATCCCTTCATCTCTTGAATAGTATGTGTTACTATTAATCCTGCCTCTCAGGAATCATGTGACAAATGAAAAAGTCTTTGGTTTCTGGCATTGAAGTTAAATAGAAAAAAAATCACTTTAATTAGCAGGTTTGTGTTCAGTTAAAAATAAGTATATATATATATACATATATATATATATGTATATATATATATCTTTTTATTTTTTATTTTTTTAATTGAGTAGGTCTGTAGGACTTCCTGGCAAGGATAGAACAGTTTTATATAAGTAATGCAGGTGTCATTCACTAAATTGGAATGGAATGAAACACTGTCTCTGTCAATGACTTTTGTCAAGTGTCAATCAAAGTTTGGAGACATTCTTCCCATTGGATTATGTATCCTAACAGCTAGTGCAAGGGATATAAAGTACATTGGAGTGTGCGTGGACACACACACACACACACACACACACACACACTCTCTCACACACACACACACACACACACACACTCTCTCTCTCTCTCTCACACACACACACACACACACACACACACACACCACTCCCTTTTAGAAGCCAAAAAGATAAATCAGAATATCTGGTAGGTACTTTGAAACTAGTTTCAGAAACTATTTTTAGGAAATATTAGACTTGTCTAGCATAACTTTGGGACTTAATATGGACTATTTTACTTTTGGAAAAGACATATTTAACATATCATAACTGATTTAGTTACTTCCTATTTAAAAAACAATGTTGTTCACACTTCTTCAAAAATAAGAACAGAGCAGGATGTTTCCTTCTCTCCAATTCTGCATCACTTTTTTAAAAAAATCCTTTCATCTCTTGAATAGTATGTGTTATAATCCTGCCTCTTAGGAATCATGTGACAAATGAAAAAGTCTTTGGTTTCAGACTGTTTGCAGGGAGGGTCTGTGTTCAAACGTTAACTTGGCCACAGAGGAACAGCAGCAGTTTGGAATAATCTGTAAATTTTTGGGCTTTGGATTCATTGACCACAAGACTCAAATGTTAGTTTCCTTCCTGGCTTCAATCAGGCCTCCCTCTGTCTCTCCATCTCCCACTCCCTCCCCAACCTCTCTTCATCTAAGAAGATCTGGCATAGGGAATACATACAACATTCGTATTTTCTCTTGGGAAAAAATGGGATTTTATATTAAAATGAGGGACGCATGTGTGTGTCATTCAACAATGAATTCTTGTCGGAGGAGAATATTTTCCCACTCTCCCTAAGCATTTCCCTCCAGACTGTAAAAGGTCAACCTGTAACAGATGTTCCAGAAATCTTCCTGGAACTTAGATGGGCTCTGTTGGGTTTCACTCTGCACCCATTAATAATTTAGTACTGGGATAAAAATAAAAACAATGGCTCTCATCTTACAGTGTGAGAACATGCCTCATGTGTGCTAAGTCATGCAGGTGGGGTGGGAGAGAAGCCCTGTGGAGTAACCAGTCTGAAGAGGTTATATTATGTAGACCTGGGTGACTGCCTCCTGCAGCCCTATTGCCTCAAGATTAAAGGGAATTAGTGTAATTGCTCCTTAGGAGGGAAATGTATTTTTACTTTTCAAAGGAGGTTGTATAAGCCTTAATTATCTAATCTAAACACAAGAAGCTTTCTCCCTGCAGCTTTCCCTGGTAGCAGCCATACATAACTTTCAAACCCCCTAGGCTTGAGGAAACAGTGCTTTTCACCAGCTCTATTACAGAACCCACCCATCAGGGTCGAGTAAAGTTACATTGTAGCACTGGTTACTGCAGTGAGTTCTTGAAGCTAGGATTGGGTTAAATCCAGTTTTAAAATGAGTTGAGCTGCAACCAGATTCACACTCCTCTAGTGTAGCGTCAGTGCAGCCCCTATATGGGGCAGTCCCTTTGAAGACAACTCATCTTCAGTGCTGCATGTACTTCAGACTTGATTGCTTTGGTTGATGTGTGCTTTGTCAGACCTTCTCTCCATTTGTCACCAGGACATGAGAATTTGTTCCTAAGGCCAGGTGTACTTGTGTGTGTGCATGTGCAGGTGCGTGCATGTGTGTGTGTGTGTGTACATGTGAGGCCAGACAACCTCAGGTGTCATATTTCTGGTGCTGTTCTGTACTTTTTGGAGACAAGGCAGGTCTCCTGTAGGTGCTAGAATTTGCTAAGTAGGTTAAGATAGGCTGGGTGGCCGGTAAACCTCAGAGATCTGTGTATCTCTGCCTCTTCAGTACTAGGATTACAAACATGCAACATCAGAGCTGGCATTTGTTTGTTTGTTTGTTTGTTTGTTTGTTTATGAATGATGAGTTCCAGGGCCTTAACTCGGGTCCTCAAGCTTGCAAAGTGAGCTCTTTAATGACTGAGCTATCTCCCCAGCTAATAAATGTATCTTTTGGTCTATTAAATTACTTTTCATTAGAGAACTCACAAGGGCTACTCGTTTTGAAATTGTAGCAAGTGAATACATGCTGTATATTTCTGATGGGATGACTAAGACTTCAAAGGTGCTTTGAGAAGCAGAAGGAAAACCCTTCTTTGGAATACGGGGACCGCTTGCCTGTCCTGTAACTGAGTATAGGATCTTGATGTTGGGACATATGGAGGAAATAATGCATTATTTCTAGCTAGGGAGGCTTTTAAGAATTACACATCCTTTAGCGCAGTCCTTGTCTTGTCTGACCCCTCACTTTGTCTCACGCCCTGCTCTCTGCTGCCCTTCCATACTAAACACAAACTCGGTCCCACCCCAACACCTTTGTCCTGTCCTTCCCATGCCTCTTCCTACCCCAAAGTCACTGAGAGACCCGCCCCCTGACTATCAAGTATTGTCATTGGGCTACAATGATATAAATTCTGTTACGGTGGTACCTAGTACTGACTACAGAACCCAATATGTGCTATCTAGGCAATATGTTCCTAAATGGAAATTTTTTTATGGTTTTAAGCATTCCTTTTTGTTGGTTTGTACATTAGCCGTTTATCAATATGTCTCTGATATCAAGAGCCAGGACTGTGTTTTACAGTCCATAGTGAGTTGGAGGCCAGCTTGCTCTGTATAGTAAGTTCCAGGCCACAGAACTACAGAACAAAACCCAGCCTCAAAAACAAAACCAAAGGACAAAACAACCAAAATAAAAAGTCTGAGACACGTAAGAGAACAGCAGCTTTCCCAGGGCTATGACTCCAAGCAGAAGAAACAAAATGCAAATTTGGTGAGTAGGTAAGTTAGTTTTGTATGGTCTTCTAAATGTTATTTATTGTTTGTCTGCCATAGGTCATCTACTTAAAGAAGACACCAGAAGAAGCCTACAGAGCTCTCCTGTCTGGCTCAAACCCTCCTTATCTTCCATTCAGGTACAGATGCTACTGGGTCTTGGGCTATACTTGGCTTGACTGCTCCTTAGAGTTGGGATAAGGGGTTTTGTTAATTGTCTGACCACTGAGACCTTGATGCTATTCAGAATCTCTTACCTCCTCAAAGTTCTCAAGATAATTTTTATTATTATTATTTTTTTTTGCAGACTAGGAAGAAAAAAATGGCCCTTTCTTTCTAGGCATTTCCGTCCACCCTTAGATCTTCTGTACTTTGACAATGTACTTAAAGGGCAGAGTGCCTGATTTATGAGTTAATTAGATTTCAGTAATTACATCATGGATTCATCCACCCATTATTTCACTCATGATCATCTAGTGAGCTCTGATTGCCTGGTAGGGTTACAGATAGATGCTAGACCCACCACTACCGCCCAGGACCACAGCTGTAGTTTGTGTTGGTCCTAAGCTCCTCTGTTTATTACACCCATTTTCAGGAACGTTCTCTCTGATTTCAATTTTGGAAAAGAATCTTTGTGAGTGTGAGTTGGACAATGGGAAGCTTCCTCAGTCTGCCCCATTGCTGGGTAACGTGTGAGGGTCCATTCACCTGCTCTCTTATGGTCAGACCTGTAGGCCATTTTTTATCCTTTCCATTGTGGCTTTTTTCTTCACATTGTTTCAGGTTCGTTTTTAGAAACTAAAAATACTCTAGAGAATTTTGTTGCCTTGTTGTTAGACATCAAGAAATTACAGTCATCTGTTGAAAGGTACTCATTATCCAAGAAGGAATATTTAGAAATGCAGAGGCGTTTGTTCCTTGGTTTAAGCTCTTGTGTCTTCTAGAATTCTGACCTTGACTGGAATGCAGGGTAGTGCTTTTCTGATAACTCAGAAAGTTATGTTGACGGTAAACTGTATCTCTGAGTCTGGCCTCTTTACACACTGCGTGTTTGAAGTGGACGACGGTGAGGCGCTCAGATGAAAGAATGCTGTACTGGAGATAAACTAAAGAAGCCACCTATCCCCATAATTATAAAATTCCTGAGGCCATGGAGTTTATCACAGACCTTTCAACACTAATTCTGGGTACCCATTATGGCCTTGACTTCATTATAATCTGGATTATATCATTCACAAGGCTCGTTACTCCTCTTGTTTTATGTTATACTTTTGTCTTATTATCTAGAATTATTTGGATTATTGCTATGTTAGCAGCTATCCATATAAATATATATATATATATATATATATATATATATATATATATATATATATTTTGTATTTATGTGTTTGTGTGTGGGTAGGTGCATATGAGTGCCGGTGGGGGCCAGGAGCATTGGATTCCAGAAGCTGGAGCTAAAGATGGTTGTGAGCCATTTGACCTGCATGTTGGGAATTAAACTCAGGTCCTGTTAGAACAGTGTTTACTCTAAACTCTTGAGCCATCTCTCCATATCTCTCCCGCCAAGTCATCCATTTAATTTTTTTTATTGCTTACGTTTTTCTACAAAAGTCTATTTTGATTACTTATTAAAGGTGTGGTACCCATGTTTGTCTGTGCGCTTCTTTGGAATGTCTGAGTTCCCAAGCATATTAGTTATGTTCTACTGCTGTAATAAACCATCATGATGAAGATGACTTACAGAAGGAAGGACTTATTTGGCCTTACTGTCCCAGAGGGATAGCAGTCCATGGTGGCAGAGTGGAGGCAGAAGCAACAGGCAACACAGTTAGAGCAGCAGAGGGCTCGTATCTCAAGCCCCGGCAGACACTGCCAAATAGGCATGGCAGGTGACTTTTAAACATCAATGCCCACCTCCTAGTGATGCCCTTCCTTTAAGCTAACCATATCCCAAAGCAGTCCAAACAAAGACAACTGGGGGCTAAGTATTTCAAATGCCAAAGACTGGGAGGGACATTTCTCATTGAAACCATCATAATCGTATGAACTGTATATTTCACTATTCCTAATAAAAGAGTTTTATGGCTACTGTGAATTTAAATAATGGCCTTCCTCAAAATGTATTCATTTAACCAACAATTACTTGAGCAGACACCTCAATGAAGCCCTATTTTTTTTTCTTTTTCTTGTATCAGTTTGGCAGGCCCTTTGCTTGCAATTCTTTAGTATATTTTATGTATCACAATGCTATACATACCATGAAAGCAAACTTCTGATAATTATTTGTTTGCATAGATGACTTTTCTCTTGAGAGTGGAAATTGACATGTTTTCCTATTGTGTCCCAAGAGAAAAAAATATATTATTGTATTGCTTTTTCCCATGCCAATAACTGTGGGAATCTTAGGAACCTAAAGACAGGATTTGTGACCAGCTATAGAGCATGTCAGTAGAGTTTCTCTAAGTGAATGAGGGAGAGGAGGAATGCTAATGCTTATCAGAGTTCAGGTGGGAGGTCTGCAGACAGAAATTTGACTTTGGAATCGAGGAGTGGGGGTGAGATCTAAGACAACCCCATAGGATAGGGGCTGTTAGGGTGAAATGTTTTCATGTTAGGGTGAAAACTGGGGCCCAAGAACACAGGGGTTGATTTTTTTAAGTTATTCTTAAATTCATGAATTAAAGACACAGGTTTTTAAAAATGATGCTATATTTGGTAGAGTACTAAATCACATGATGCTTGTATTTAGTATCAGTACATTATTAAAATAAAATGGTGCTTCTTTTTCTATTTGAAGTTATAGTTAAACTTTATTGTTACAGCATTCTATGAACCTTGGTTGACAGTTCCCTAAAGGGCTGGGACAGATAGCTCAACTGTCAAAGTGCTTGTAGTGTAACCACAGGGAACGGAATTTGGTCCCCAAACTTACATGCAAGAGCCAACTGTGGTGGCACACACTTGTGATCCTAGTACTAGGGGGTCAGAGGCAGGTGCATCCCAGCTTAGCCCAATTGGTGAGCCCTAGCCCAGTGAGACAGGTACTTTCAACTAATCAAGATGGGCAGCTTGTGGGCCTGGATTCTGCATGCACCTTCATGTGTACTTACAGGGATAACATACAGACATGTGTACAGTGAACTCACAAGCACGAGAACACACAAACGTCCAGACCCACACAAAGTCACTGAAAATGAGACACGTTAAGGAGAAAGACTCGTGCATCGTTACTACTTAATTCATGATTGGCTCAAGTGTATGACTTTTGTGACCCTTGCTCCTCTCTGATGTGCCTTCGCTCTTCGGTGTGTTGTTGTTTTCCTGTTTGGGAGTAAGTCTTAGGGTGCTCTCTGGAATATTAAGCTATTTGTGTTGAAAATTGTTCTTTCATTTGAACTATGAGTGGTCAATGTGTTTATCAAGAGTAACTGTCTGAAAACTAGAGGGAAAAGATATTTTAGTTGTTTGGGTCTGACTCTCCTCAGGGCCAGCTTGGCAGCTGGCCTTTGTGGAGACAAGGGGATTACAGTTCTGGGGGTAAAGCCTGCCGAGTTTGACTTGGCAAGCCCGGATGAGTCTTGTTGCAGTCTCCCCTTTTCAGAATGCTTCAAGCTGAGTCTATGGTGTTGGTCAAACATTTTATAAAGTCAGATTATTTGCTTCCTGTCTAAAGTCCCACAAGACCTCTGCCCTTAGTGAATCATCTTTTTTTGGGGTAGGTCAATGTTAGTGGTGTCAAATCTACACTTTTTTTGATACTCATGAAATAGCAATTGTGAGAGCTGCAAGTTTTACAAAGCATGATATATTGACTAAATCACATAATTTCCTTTGAGATTTGCACATGTGTACTTGCATATGTGTATGTGTTTGTATTCATATGTGTGTGAGTGCTCTCAAGTGGAGGTGCTGTTCTTCAGGTGCACCATTTCTGTCCACCGTTTCTTTGAGTCAGGGTCTCTCACTGGCCTGAAACTCATCAACTAGGCTAAATGTGCTAGCAGCTGAGCCCCAGGAATCCACATGGCATTGTCTCCCTAGTACGGTGATTGTAAGACTATCTTGGCAGAGTTGGGGGGGAGGAGAAACCATAATCATACCATATTGTATTTTTAATAACAAAAGGAAGATCATAAATAGAAAATAAATCTTTAAAATCTCATGCAAACCATCCAAAATAACAACAAAACATCCACCCCTCCCCCAATCCCAAACAAGCATATAGCTCTGTGCTTGAGTTTTTTGTTTCGTAGGTTCTGATGCTTAAACTCAGGTCTCCATGACTACAAGGCAAGCACTTTGTCAACTGAGCCTTCTCTCCTTGGGTCTTTTTTTTTTTTTTTTAACCAACTTGATAAGTCTTGGTGTTGTTGTTTTTTGTTTGTTGGTGTTGAGTACTAAATGTGCCAAAGTCTATTTTTTTTCCTTATGGTATAAAATCTCTCAGAAAAGAAGGTTAAACAGGGACTTAGTTTTAAAGGCATATCCGGGAAGCATGGCGTGAAAAGGTTGACTAGGTAAGGAGGTGAGGTGGGGGTAGGGAGTTGAACAGCCCAGTTCTTGTTGTTGGTGTGTTGTTTTGTTTTTGTGGGTTCTTTCCTGAGTAGATCCAGAAGTGAACTTGTGTGCCACACTCTTCCTGCTTCTACCTCTTACCCAAAACTGGCAGAAGAGGCTTGAATCTCTAGCTATAGGTCAGTGTTTCCCAAAGGTTCTCCATGTTGCTCCAACTTGTCCATGCCCTTCAGAAGCTTTAAGACACTACTGACACGCAGGTGCCACTCCCAGAAGTTCTGATGCAGTTGACTCTGACTGAAATCTGGGTATTAAATACTCTATGTGACCCTAATGTGTGAACTTGTGGCCACTTAGAGAGCTGCTCTCTCAGGTGATAATGGGAAATGCTGCCCCCGTGAAACGCTTCAGGTTTAGAACTCCCCTCATGGGAATTTGTAAAGCACACTCCTATTTAGAAGATTTGATTCATGTCGATAAAAATGAAGCAATCTGTTTAACCTGAAATTTTCTGGAGTACAGATTCACTCCTGATGAGCAGGCAGCAGAACTACTTTTCCAGAACACACTAAGGCAGGTTTCCTCACCTGTGGGGAACAAAATGATCCCTTGGGATCAGAATCATTTGCTATGGTTTGTATAACAACTGCTTCTGTGTTGTTTCCTGAGAGTCTGAGAAATAAGTTGGCTTATCAACTTTTTTTTTCAATACAACGTGAACAGGAATAACTAAGCTTTCTCTCAGAACTTGAGATCAATCTTCCTCACCAGGACACACAAACCTCCCTCTGACAGTCCTTTAGTGACATTGACTTTGCAAATAGACTTCTAGTGTTTGTGTTAAGGGAGGTGTTTGTTGTGTTGGGAGATGACCCTTAGTAATGACTTGGTTGCCGAGCTGCTGAGCTGAGCCTTAAAGGGAAATCTCAAAAGCAATTAGTGGGGAATCTTCGAGCATGTCCGAACCTGCAGTTCTTTAACAAAGGCTCAAAAGGGTCAACCACTTAGAACTTGGCACAAGGTTACCTTCTTCTGAAGCAAAGCAAACATATATCAGGCACTATTATAAAAACATACCAGATGTGTGCTAGCTTGAATATGGCATTATGAGTTTTGTCAAAGTTTGTTTAGTAATTGACTGTACTACAAAGGGTAACAGCTCTCTAACCATAGATATATTTTTTCTCTTGAGTTTCCAAAATGTGGAAATAAAAATTAATTTCATATTGTTTCATGATGCTCTTTTTGTTTGTATGTTTGTTTGTCTGTATGTTTTTGAGACAATTTAGTCGTGGCTGTCCTAGAAGTTGCTGGCCCCAAACTTACAGAGATCGATCTTCTTGCCTCTGCCTCCAGGATGCTGAGATTAAAGGTGTGCACCACTACACGTTGTTAAAATATCCTTTTCATTCTCCACTGTCTCGCTGCTCTTTGGTAGTCTTTAGGGTCAGTGCAAGAACTGCATGGATGTTTCATAAATCATTGATTTTGGTGCTTAGTCTTGGAGAAGAATCCGGTGAGGTTTGGCAACTTCTGGCTTCTGTCTGTTCTGAAAAGCTATGCTCTATTTTATGGAGCTTGGAGAGCTATGAAAAATAGAATCTTACCAGTTTTTTCTTTTTAATACAATGGCAGTTAAACACAATTTACAGAATCTGAGACAAGAAACAGCCTTTTGGATCTTTGTGACCCTTAAACTTAAAGGAGATGAGACTCTTTCTCTCTTTCTCTTACTCTTTCTCCCTTTCTTTCTTTAAAACTATTAAAAAAAAATCACAACCTGTATTGTGAAAGTTGTTTCAGACTATTTTTCCCCCATTGAGCCTACTTTTATGGCTTCCCCTTCTGGTACCAAACTTTCAGCAGCAGCGTTAGTGCCTAACCTTTGTGCTCCCTCTGTGTCTAGTAGCCAGCCTCAGCTAGGTTGGACGACGACTGCAACCACTTACCTTTATGACATCCTGCCGTTGATTTTTATTTTGAAGGAAACTTGTGAGTTGATGGGATGGCTCAGTGAGCAAAGAATGTATTGTGCAGGGAGGAGGGTCAGAGGTGTGATCCCCAGAACCCACACGTGTGTCTGTAACCCTGGGACTGGGGGTTTAAGCATGGAAGGTGGTGATGGGAAGATCCCAGAGCTTGCTCTAGGTTTAGAGAGAGATGCTGCCTCAAAAAAATAAGTGGAAGGGGATAGAGAGATGGCTCAGCCCTTAGCAGCACTTGTTGCTCTTGCAGAGGACCCAGGTTCAGGTTACCAGCACCCTAATGGCAGCTCATAGCCATCTAGGACTCCAGTTCCAGGGGACTTGAAAGCACTCTTCTGACCTCTTAGGGCACCAGGTATGCATGTGGTACATGCACTTACGTTCAGGTAAAATATTCCTACACATAAAAATAAAAAAAAATGAACATAAGTTAGAGAACAATAATGAAAGATACTCAATATTTATATCTGACCCCCATACATATGTACACACATGTATACATATGACACACACATGCACACCTGCATAAAAAATCACATTGTTTAAGTGAATGTCAGTCAAACATTAGTCAGAGGTGCAGAGCAGAACTCTGTGACTGTCTATAGCTCGTTCTATACAGGTTCTGTTTTGCTGATTTTCTTTGACCTTCTAAGCCATGAGTTAAGCCAATTTCTCACCTATTTCTGTTTATTTAGACGAGCTAAATGATTTGTATGAAGTTGGATGTTAAGTCTGAAAAGTAGGCGCCTGTTTCCCCTTTGGCTTCCATATAGGTTGTAAGTGGCTTTGGACCCTAACCCTTCAAGGTCATTATGCTTTGCTCTTTCAAGGGCAGCTGTGTTCTCTCCACAAAATTGTTTTCATCTTTGTGGTCTAAGAGATAAAAGTAGTCCACCCTATTTTTCTGCAGCTCCTAGATATATGCAACCAATTTGTTCGGAGATTGAACGTTCTCCGATATAATATCATGTAAGATAACATCACATAAGATAGACACAATAGTGACTCATTCTCAGTGACTGTATAATATAGGGTCATACAATATAGAATCGTACAACATAGACACAATACTGTCTAGTTCTCAGAGTTCATATAATATAGGATCATATAATGTAGATCCAAAGTGTGCAGTTCTCAGGGAATGTATGACAGGATCATACAATACAGACGCAAAGTCTCTAGTTCTCAGGGATTGTATATAGTATCATGTAATATAGGATCATACAACATAGATACAATAGTGTATAGTTCTTAAGTGTAGGGCTGTACTGTCTAGTATGTGATACTGATCACTTGAAACTGGTCAAGTCCAAATTGAGGTAGATTACAATTGAATTGAAAATGGTGGGCCAGGGAGGTGGCCCAGTGCATAAAAGCGCTTATGGCTAAACCTGACAAATTGAGTCAGATCCCTAGGGACCCACATGGTGACAGGAGAGAACCAACTCCTGAAAGTTGTCCTCTGACATGTGTGCACCATGGCAGATCTATCTATCTATCTATCTATCTATCTATCTATCTATCTATCTATC
>NW_021620966.1:9244005-9277188 GCF_004785775.1 Grammomys surdaster | reverse complement strand
ATCTATCTATCTATCTATCTATCTATCTATCTATCTATCTATCTATCTATCTACCTATCTATCTATCTCGTATATGTATATGATGTATATGTATATTTTCTACTTTCCTGCAAGCTTAATACAAAAAAAGGAAAAAAAAAACCCTAAATTAAAGCAGTCTCTGTTGCTCATAGTTTGCAGATTTCATTCATCTGTTTTTCTGTTTAACGAATCTGTGTTGATGCTCTCGAGATCAACCCAGGCTTTGATGATAGCCCAATGGCAGCTGTGTGGCTCAGGTGACTGTTGAGCAGAAATTGCTTGTAGAAAGAGTTGCCAGGATGGGTGAAGTTTAGATGGTGCTCAAGCACAAGGATGAGCTGAATTGATGTTTGGATGTCTCTGCCCCATGGTTGGCTTGTTTGGATGTCTCTGCCCCATGGTTGGCTGTAACTTAGTCTTCTTTATTGAAGGCTAGAGGCATAAGACTTTGTCTTCATCAGCAATGGTCAGTTAGATGCTTTTGTGTTTAGGTTTTATGTTACCTCCTGAATAAAGAACAGGATTGTGATCACTAGTTTTGCAGAGTAATGTATGATGTGGTCAAATGATCATGACAGATATGACTTAGGACTGTTGTTTTCCTGGGTAGCAGGGGTCGTGTGTGTGTGTGTGTATGTGTGTGTGTGTGTGTGTGTGTGTGTGTGTGTGTGCATTTCCTTTTTCTCTCTGAGGTAAGTAGGAAAATGCCACATGTCCTCTTATCTCCCCCAGGCAATATTTGGTTCAACAAACATGAATAATGAATGAATGCATGCAGGAAAAAAATGAATGATGAAGCAAACCAAGAGTTAAGCCAAAGGTTGGGGCCTGTAACCTCAAGAGTTAAAGTAGTTTTGCATATTGTTATGGTGACTGGGCTCCTCAAATGTCTATTTTGTTTGTCTAAAGCACACCTGGTTGGTACATGTGACAATGGAAGAGAGACATACCTGGAGCATTGCAACCTTTACCTTTGCCAGTCTACACTCAATGGTAGAAAGGACAGAAGACAATGGCCATAAACAGGCAGAATGAATCTGAAATTAATTCTCACTACTGAGAAAGAAGGCATTAACCTACTTGAGTTAACAGAAGGAATCCTAAAATATTATAGATAGTTTTCTTGTTGAATGCCAAGAATGCTTTATTTTATCTAAGCATTCAGTTACAGATATTTACTTACTGTCTATTTTGTACCAGGTGCTAAGGGGACATAGATGGACATTAAATGTGTAGATCCAGGACTGAAATGGAGACAGTAGCCAAGAACCAAAATAAACATACCAGGATACAATTTCAAATTGTAATTAAGTCCAGTGCAAAGGATGGGAGTCTGGAGACCTGATGTAGCCCAAAGTAGGGTTAGAGATCTCTGTGAGAGTTATGATCTTTGACCTGCGATCAGAAGGATTATGGAGAAACCCTAAGGAGAGATGAGAAGGAGACACAGATACCAGCCAAGACAGAGGTCCTGGGAAGAGCCAGATATGAGCTGCCAGGGAAGGCTGTTGTGCTTGGACAGTTAGTGGAGCAGGAGGCAGGTGAGGCCATCCACTCCAGGGCTGTGGTCCTGTTGAAGATTTCAATTTTACCTCGAGGACAATTGGAAGTCAGGGAAAAGATGTGCTTTTAAAAACACACCCCAGCTTCAGTGAAGAAAACTTTTAAGAATGTCTAGGAAAAGTCACTTGAATTGAGAGTAGAGTGCTTTCTCCAGACACTGAGGGAGAAAAACAGGGACATAAGTGGGAGGAGCTTGCGGGATGCTGGGAGTTGTACTTTTTACCTATGATGCTGAAGACTAGATAATTGTTGCTATTGATTTTGGTGTAGGGAAAGGTTCAGCACCCCCTCAACCCCAGCTTGGGGGTCAAGCTGAAGCAGTCCTCGAACTGGCCGTGTAGCTAAGCTGAGGACAACCTTGAAGTTTTGATTCTTCTGTTCCCATTGTGGTTGATTGCAGATGCATTCCTCCATGCCCAACTTATCAAGTGCTTGGAATCCAATAGTATACTCTAGGCAAGCATCCGACCAACAATGCTACATCCCTAGCCCAAGAGATTTTTTTCTCACACAATGAATTTGAGGTACCTAAATGGAAAGGTGACTAGTTAGACTATTGCAAAAACATTTTTAGGGGGCTTTGTTGTTGTTTTGTTGTTGCTGGTTGTTTGTTTTGGTTTGGTTTTTGCTTTTGGTTTTTTGAGACAAGATATTGCTGTATATTCTAAGCCAGCCTCAAACTCATAGAAAACCATCTGCCTCAACTTTCCAGGTACGGGGATTTCAGGCACATGCCACCACACCTGGCTGCTGCACTATTTCAGAGTTCTAAGATGTTCTAAAGAGATAGATTGGGGGCCACTGGATTAAAGTAATTTATGTAGATGATACTGATGAGCATGGTGTCCCCTCCTACCAACAGAATGGGCACCATCTTCGAGCTTTAGCAAGAGCTTTAGCAATGCAGGGCCTCAGACTCTCCGCTTGACTTCCTCATTTAGAAACTCAATGTGACCTATACATCTTTTTCTTAAGGAACCACCCAGTCGATACTGATGCACATGAGAGTCTAGGCAGAGAGTCTGCAGTGACGAGGGCCAGGGCGGGGATTTGCACTTGCTGGTTTCCCTTTAGCAGGTAAAGGATAACTTTGCAAGGGGGTTGGGGAACAGTGATAGAGAAGTAAAATGAAACTCCAGGCATCGAGAGAAGAGAGCATTCAAAGATGTGGGTGACTTTGTTGGTGGGATGATGCTTGCAGAGTGCACCATGGATCTAGAGTAACTAGGTAATCCAGACACACAGAGCTCGAGAGCCGTTGTCAAGGGGCTGGTGGAGCAGGAGGGAGAGGAGTGATTGCTGACGAATAGACTTCTTTCCGGTGTAGCAAGAATGGGTCGTACAACACTATACTTAGGCTAATAACCATTGTGAAGACAAAGAAGGGCAAGTCTTTAGTAATGTCTTATTCTTAAGGGAGAATCAAAGACAGTGGGGTAGCTGAGGCAAGCAAATTTTGGAAGACTGGATCTTTTTAAAAGATCACGAGGTCTGAAAATGTTGAATTTTTATTGGGAAGGAGAGCGATTTGGGAAGGAAAGAGAGAACCCGAAGACTTGAGTGATGTATTCAGAATAGGGAAGGGACTTTTAAAAGAGAGCCTGATGTTTCCCCAAACTTCCAAAGTCCTTTTTGTTTGATTAACACAGATAAAAAACCTTCCTGGCATGATCTCTTCCAACTCGAGTCTGCAGCTGTGCTGGGCAGGTATCCTGGAGGCTTTCAAGGGCATGTGTTCTGTTTACAAACAGCTCTTACAGTTCGATGTTCTAAGGTGCTGCTGCTAATCCACAAAGAGGGTTGATTTCTATATTGGGAGGTACCACTGCTCCTGTGAAGTAAAGTCTTTCTGCTTCTTCAGTAAACTTTCAAGTCTCATCTGAGTCAGTTCCTTCAATCTCACTTCTAGAAAGACCTAGTGTGGCCACTTCTGCAGCCTCTTGAGAGTTTTTCCATCAAGTATTTAATCTTTTTGGTTTTCTAATTTATTTCCTATGGATCTACCTGATGTCCAGTTTAAAGACTGCATGTCTGCCCCTACCCCTATCCCTCTCTTGCTTGATTTTGGAGATAGAAAGCCTTTAACAAGAGTTGACATGGTAGATGCATGGGTCAACCTTTGCTGACATTTGTGTGTGTGTGTGTGTTTTATATTTGGCCTTCACTGCTTTATTTACTTTCCTGCAATTCTGCACAAGCCAGATGCCCCTAATAAGCCCTTTCTCTTGCCCAGTCTGGGGACAGGATTTGGGACGTGCTGTTTCCATGATGTTCTGTGCACTGATGCATCTCAGTTACCCGGCACAGTGGGCTCTTAAGGCTTGTCATCTGCTTGGGCTGGAGGGTGGGCTTGATATTTGTTTATTCTATTCCAGTTTGCAAATTTCTGTCTTTTCAGCCCACTCCAGTTTGCAGTGGGCACTCCAGTGACAGCACTGGGTTCCATCCCTGTCCATGGCACATTATCTCCTCCCCACTTCTGTATGTCTGCAGATTTGACCACCACGTCACCATGGCCTGCTCATTTGTCATTTGTGGTAGTGGGGCTGTGAAAGTACAAGGGAGGTCGTGAGAGTCTCAACATTGTTTGCAGACATTCAGACAGCCTAGGTCAGGAGAACCTTATGTTTATGCACCTGTTCAAAAGCGTCTAGGGGTAGAGATAGATTTGAGGTATAAAGGACCTCCAAGTCTCAGAATTATGTTTTCTCCTTTTAAATACAAAGTGTTCGTGTGTGTGTGTGTGTGTGTGTGCATGCATGTGAGTATGTACAAACTGCTGTGTATGGGCACGTATGTGGAGGCAGGAGAACAACCTTGGGTATCCTTCCTCAGGTACCATCCATTTTTTTTAAATTTTTTTTTTTGAAGGAAGGTTTCTTTGTTTAACCCTGGCTGTCCTGAAACTCATTCTGTAGACCAGGCTGGCCTTAAACTCACAGAGGTCTGTCTGACTCTGACACCCAAGTGCTGGGGTTAAAGGCACACACCACCACTGCCTGGCACCATCTACTTTTTCTTTTGAGGCAGGGACTCTCACTTTCAAAGGAAGCTAGGGCAGCTGCTTAGTAAACCCTAGGAATCCCAGCTCTCCTGTCACCTACCCTCTCTAGTGCTGTGCTTAAAACAAAACAAAACAAAGCCAAGCAAAACAAAAACAAACAAAACAACAAAACAAACAAATAAATCAAACTAATGTGGATTCTAGAAATCCAGCTCACACTTTCAAACTTACAAGGAAAGCACTTTCTCACCTGAGCTGTCTCCTTCCCTGGCCCTCAAATTCGTTTTCTTTTATATTTTAAAATTTGAAGCAGTTAAAGCAGTAGTTTGAAATCTAGGTTTACCAAGAGAATCCAGAGTCAGTGAATCTGGATGAGAAAAACATTTTTGCTTTTATTTTCATCCACCTTCCAGTTTCTAAGGACAGATGTTGGAACTTAGCTAGAGCCGCGTCAGCAGTGTGCCTGTCATAGTAGAAGTCACAGGCATGTTACTATCACATTACTCTTATGTCTTAGATAGTATCTATATTTACATCTTCTTGAAAATTAAAGCACTTACCAAATGTGACCTGGGTGGGTGTGGCCCAGGGAGCTTATGTGTGCCAGGCAAGCACACTCACACTGCCCACACCCTCACCAATTAAAAAGCATTCATCAAGGTATTACAAATTCTGTTTTGGTTAACTTTCTTTAAATTCAATTTAGTTCCCTTTTTGTTAATTTTGTGTATTTTTCTTATGTATTCTTATGCACTGAACAGCAGTTTATTACATAATGGGTCTGTAGACATCAGATCACTGGGTGTTGGGTGAGGGTGGGGGTTGATGTTTGCAAAGATGATAAACTCTCACTCCAAAGAGGCTGTTGTATGCAAAGGCATATGTATTCCTATAAACTAGTATTTCATCTTGTATCTCAGATAGTTTCAAGGTGGCTGGAAAGGGAACTGTTTTGTTTGGACGTGTGAATTCAGGTGTCACTTAAAAAGAACATGGGCAAAATCAATAGGGCCCCTGTTGAAGTTTGGTCAGGATTTCCTGTTCACACAGTCTAACATGGAAGTGTGATGGCCTAAGAGACATTTCTATAAGTTTCTGTAGGTCACTGTTTT
This sequence comes from Grammomys surdaster, assembly GCF_004785775.1. NCBI lineage: Eukaryota > Metazoa > Chordata > Mammalia > Rodentia > Muridae > Grammomys > Grammomys surdaster. Next base: position 9,271,488 of record NW_021620966.1, on the reverse strand, counting down.
TATGTTATGTTATCGGATCCTGAAGTTCCGTGGTAAAGCCCATGTTTTTAATTCATGGCTTAGAAGCCGTGGGACCTTGAAGCTAATGTTCAAGCCCCCTGGGATAGTTGGCGCTCCAACACTTGGTTTTATGTTGATTATGTGTGAAAGGCTGGGTTCTTCTGGCACCTTCCTGGGATGCTGCCCTTGAGCCAACCTTGTTTGGGACTTTTGACTGTGCCAGGCTCAGCGCTTGACAGCTCTCTTTCTTGGGTCAGCAGTGGGGCCCAGCTGAGGGACTGAGAAACTCTGGGTCAAGTTTCTTGCTGTGGACACTTTGGAGCATTGCTCCTGTTAAGGCTCCAGGACCAGTTCTTGCTTAGCTGACCCGAACTTGATACTTTAGTTTTAGGTTGCTTGAAACAGACCCGAGTTAGGCTGCTCTACAAAACAGCCTGGAGTCTTCAATTTTCAGTATAGTAGGTTTAAGCTTTATTTTTAACTAGAAACCTTATTTCAGGCTGGAGAGGATGGCTCAGTGGTTAAGAACATATATTGTTCTTGTAGAAAACCCAAATTCAATTCCCAGCACTTGCCTCAGGTAGCTTACAACTGCCTCTAACACCTGGTTCAGGGGATGCCTCTGACCTTCTCAGGCATGCGCACACACGTATGCACACACTGGCACATGCACACACACACATGCACACACAAATAATAATACAAATAAATATTAATATTAAATAAACAAATTTTCATTTTGGTTCCTAGTCTTTTTGAGAGCACTTTATAGTACATTCAGAATGCTTATTGATTCTATTAAACCGGGGATTGTTATTGCATTTTACTTATTTTCTTCTCCTTTGCAGCAGACGGCATGTATGTCTTAAAATAACACAAGGTTCTGTTGACCCGCAGATGTTGCCCCACCCCCTACCCCTCTGGCTCCGTACCTTTCCAGGCTTGGGGTCACCGGTCCCTGATAGGAGGTTGCTCCCCTGCCAGAGTGTTTACATAGTCATGAATACTTCACTTAATGAAACGGCCCAATAGACTGTTATTAAAAATAATCATGAACCAGGCGTCCTGAAACGCACATGACTGTGATTCTAATTCTCGGGAAACAGAAACAGGAGGATTGCTACAAGTTTGAGGCCAGCCTGATCTACAGTGTAATTCCTGGTCAGGTTGGATCATATAACAAGCTTGTTTGTGTCAGTCCCCTGCTCCTAAAGGTAAGAGTGGGCATATTTAAATGCTTCTGCTGTGCCAGGCACTAGATGGAGGAACTTACATCATTTTTATGGCGTCTAACAACCAGTGCGGTGGATGATAGCTACTCTTATTATCTTTCTTTCACACACGAAAGCAAGATCCAGATAGAAAAGGTAACTCACGTTTGCAAGTTTGTACCCACGGTGTGTGGGGTGGAAATTTGAATAAAGGCTCGGGCTCTTGTATCTGCCGTGACGTCCAGCCAGCATGCCCAACCGTCTTCATATTCTGTTATCTGGAAATCTGGATTCGTGTTTCTAATGCCATTTGTTTGTGCTTGTAGGGATGCATCCTTTGGAAATTGCACTTACAACCTCACCGTCCTTGACTGTTTACAAGGAATCAGAAAGGTAATGGTATCACTCTTGTGCCATAGCTGGGCAAGGAATGGTTGTCAACACCTTTGCCTGTTGTTGGAAGGATCTAGAATCAGTAAAGAGAGGGCTTTTCACCTCCTAGATAATTTATTTGTGAAATATAATTAGCCTTCAGTTTCTGCTTTTTTTAAAAAAATTTTTTTAGATTAAACATTTTATTTTTTTATTCTTTGAAAATTTCATGCATGCATATCACTTTGATCGTCTTCACAGTCCGTTAGCCTTTTCTCTCCCCTCCACATAACCCCACTTTTGGTTCTTTATCCACAAATCCAGCCAACCTCAGACTGAAAGTATTAGGAAAAACCCCTTTTATTTCCTTTGTGAGCTGCAGGGGCTGTGGCTCGGCCCTGTCAGTCATTTATCTTTATTTTCAAGCTAGCTCTCAGTGCGGGAGGGGCAAGAAGTTATCTAAGCCACCGTTGTCAGTGGTTGGCTGGGCCCCAGACTGAACTGAATCATAAAGTCTGAGGGTGGGACCGTGTGCTCTGTGTTTGAACAATACCTTCGGGTGACTGTAAAGTTGGTTAATTAAGCATAGATATTTAATTATTTATGCATCTAATGGAAATGTTAAGCAATGTTTGGCACACGTTTAATTTACAACCCAAGAAGCTCTGCGGGGTGTACTGTGAATTCTGTAGAGGACCCAGAGGACCCAGCTACATGGTGAAATTCGACTGGCGCCTGTCAGTCAGAAATGTGTGCATGACGTCACCTGTTCAGCTAGGAGCAGTAGCAGTATGTTAGCTCAAAGTTCTGTTGTCTGATGTAACATAAAAATGGGCTTTGCTCTGTTTTGGGAAAATCAGTGTAAAAATTCTATCTATTTAATGTGTCTGTGTATGATGTTATAGATTCATTCTTAAATTATTTTATTTAAAAGAATGTGTTTTTATGTGTGTGAGTGTTTTGCCTGCACATGTGTATTTTGTACTGGTTGATGCAGTGACTGCAGAGGTTGGAATGGGTGTTGCATCCCCTGGAACGAGAGCTGCAGAGGGCTGTGAGCTGCAGTATGCCTGCTGGAAACTCAACCTGGGTCCTCTGCAAGAGCCACAAGTGCTCTTGACTGCTGAGCCACCATCTCTCTAGCCCCTTAAATTATTTTAGGCTCTCAAAAACTTTAAAGTGGTTAAAAACAAAACAAAACAAAACAAAACAAAACAAACTCAAAAATTAAGGAAACATTCAACCCCATTCTTGCAAGCAGTACTGCCCAAATGCTCGACCATAAATAATAGTCTAGGAGTTTATGGCCAGGTTACCCAACATACAAGCCATTAATAAAACATTTAGGAAACATGCCAGAGGGAAGAAAGCCTTTATTGTCCTGCTTATTATTATTTTGCCTCTCTTTCCATCTGATAGAGGATGTTTCTTTTGTAATGGTCATGAAAGTCACACAGTTCCCTCTGGATCATCTCTGATCTCTATTATGGTATCTGGCATCTCAATATAGAAATTTATGACATCCTTCCTGCCCTACAGGAAAGGTGTGACTTTGTTCATGAATAAAGGCTTTTTAAAGCATAGTCTTTTCCATGTTAGGGTGTCTCCAAGTACAGATGAGGTTTTTTTTCATTAATTAATTTATTTATTCACTTTTCATTCCAAATAAGCCTCCCGCCTCCTTCCAGGACCCCCTCATACAGATCCTCCCCCTCCCCCTCCCTTTATCCTCAGCCAGTTTAAGGCCAGCTTAGGCTATGTGAGACTGTGTCCAAATAAATGAATAATTTGAAGAGGTTAGTTCTGTGGCCCTAGTCCCAGAGAATCTGATTTAATAGCTTTGGGATCATACTCAGGAGCCTATTTTCTGAGTAATCTTGGTGTCTCTGGTATAGAAAGTTTTACATTTTGCAATGCACACTCACCTCCGTGTGCTACAGCTTGGCTTACTGGCATCTTTGTCTATTTTTAATGACTTGATCATGTAACTTTTAAGCGTACCAGTGGTTTTATGTTCTGTTGTCATGTCTATAGCTTCCTGGTTTATACAAAAATAGACTTTTGTTTTCCTGAAAATATTAGGTGTGAACAAACTAGGTAAATTTAAAGAGTTTTGTCACTGCTTAAGAAAAAAAATGGAATGTTTCTGTTGTTTAAAAAAAAATCCATTCTTCCTTCTGAATTGTAAGAGCAGTGGTATAGGCTTATTTTATCCCAAACTACCATTAGAAAGCAAGTGTGAAACATAGTTGAGTTTTAGGAATTTAATGAAAATGGTCCTTTGGTAGTAAATATTTCAGTATGATAAAAGGAAGACAAACTTTTCTAAGAGATGATTCTGCTCCTCTATGAGAAGTTTATCACTGTAATATTTTCTGTCCTAAGTCTAGTTCCCAATAGGTTTTGGCTCTGACTTTTCTAGCATGTCCCATTTTATATGCATGATTAGTTTTGTGTCTAGAACTGGAATGTAAGCTGGAAAAGAGGCACCTTTTGCGAGGCACGTTTTCCCATTATCCAGAGTACTTAGTGTCAGTGTTGTCAGTGTTGTAAGTGACTCAGGGATGCAGTAAGAAGCTAACGTCCGAAGCCTTTGCACGGAGGTTAGTGGGACCTGTTTGTGACTGGACATTTCAGGAACGATTAGCAGATTTTTACTAGTGTGCAAAAAACTAATTCAGTTTTGCTTTTAGGGATTACAGCATGGATTTTTTGACTTTGAGACATTTGATGCGGATGAATATGAACATTATGAGGTTTGTACACTTAATTTTTTTTGTAAAGTATAATTTCATGCTACTTGATTTTTTAAAAAATAATCTAACACTCAGTATTATCTGTTAAATAAAAACCATTTATCATTTTTCAAAAAATAATGGTCATTTTTTTTTTTAATTTTTTTATTGGATGTTTTATTTACATTTCATATGTTGTCCCCTTACCCCATCCCCCACCCACCCAGGAACCCCCAATCCCCTCACACCTCCTCCTTCTTCTTTGTGGATGTAACCTCTATCTACCCCCCCACTCCCACCTCCCCACCCTCAAAACTCCCACCCCCTGGGGCGTCCAGCCTTCATGAGGTCAAGGATCTCATCTTCCACCTGTGCCCAGCAGGGCCCTCCACTCTTATATATTCAGCTAAGGCCCTGGATCCCTCCATAAGTGCTCCCAGGCTGGTGGTTTAGACCCTGGGAGCTGTGGTTGGTTGGTATTGTTGCTCTCCTCATGGGGCCACAAATCCTTTCAGCTCCTTCAGTCTTCACTCTAACTCCTCCATTGAGAACCCCATAATCACTTCAATGGCTAGTTGTGAGCATCTGCCTCTGAATATGTCAGACTCTTGAAGACCTCTGAGGAGACATCCATATCAGGCTCTTATCAGCATGCACTTCCTGACTTCCACACATTTTTGTTATTATAATAACCAATGCTTTGGTTATTATAGAATCATCAAAATTTTAATTTAGGAAAGAGCCCTGTCTAGCCTCCCTCCCTCCTCTTCCTCTCCTTCTCTCTCTCTCTCTCTCTCTCTCTCTCTCTCTCTCTCTCTCTCTCTCTTTCTCTCTCCTACCAACCTACCTATATATTTATTCTCTTATCAGACTTTATTGACAGTCTCTTTGTACCTTCTGATAGGTAATTTTGAAGTGTAGTTTGGTAATGAAATTCTAAATAACTTTTACATTAAAAGTGAGGTTTTATTTAAGGCAAAATTAGGCAAACTTATGATACTTTCAATGACACGTTTGATTTGGCCATGCAAGTACATGCACTCAACTCTGACACTTGGTGCTCTTTTCCCCGTGGTGTGGTTGTGAACTCTGCCGGCTCCGTCAGTGATGCAGTGTTTAGGGATGCCTGTCTACTCAGGGCCTGCTCCATTGCTGTGCTCAGGACCACTTTGGAGTGGGATGAGGAGAGATCCAGAGGCAGTTTATGTTTTCTGTGGGCCGAGGATCCTGTAGAATGTGAGGGCCAACATTGCTTAATCGTTGGGTTTTTCCAGGGGAATCATCAAGTACTGTCCCTAGCATGTCAGGCAGTCTTCCCAGTTTGGGCTAGTGTCCCGAGCATGTCTATTTGAACATCTTGCTTCTGTGTAAAATGTGCTCTGTGTTCATCTTTCATGAACAGACTTGGTCTTCTGATCCGTTCATCTGTGCTAATGGAGGGCATCCTACTGTTCACCCAGGCTGGAGACTAGAACTTCCCCTTTTACCTCTCACAGTCTTGGGAGAGTTGTCTTCCCATGGCTGGTGCCATAGGATGCGTGATCTCATTTTGCGATCTGATGTCATTTCCTTTATCCTGGGACAGAACTTCTTACCCTGGACTGTTAAGGATACTTTCTACCTGAGGGTTGGTCCCTTTCTCAGGTTTCTTCCATAATCCTGGCTGGATGATCTTAAAACAGCACTCCCACCTTGTCCGTTCTTGGCCCTGAGCTGAGCCGAGTGTGACTTTGTAGCCAACTGTCTCAGCTCTGCCAGGCTCTGGCTGCCTCTGGAGCCTCACTGCCTGATTTTTTGCTATACCCACTCCTGTTCCAGATGTTCCATTCAAGCTGCCTACTTTTAAAATGTCTCTGCTATGGTTGAGCTTGCTTCATGCAGTTCTCCATCTTCTCACCTTCATTTCATGTTCATACAGAGTCTGTGGGGACCAGATCTGCGCTCTGGAATCCCCTGTCCGCTTAGTTTCATGGTTTACAATTTATGCCTATTTTCCTTACATCAAGACCATTTACATCTTTAATTTCTTTACTAGGCTACAAATTTCCTGTGGATGGGACATAGCTTAGAGGAAAAACATATTCTGTGTTTGTATATAGACGTCTTTAAGCTCAGAAATCTCTATGTCTTCCAAGGTTAATAAGTTTAGCATAATTTTACAGACTACTATTTAAACTCTTTCTGTGTCCCTGTCTTTCCCCCATGTCTGTCTGTCTCTCTCTCTCTCTCTCTCTCTCTCTCTCTCTCTCTTTCCCTCTATCTCTGTATGATTTTTAGTAGTAGCAAAAGAATCTTTACATTTTATAAAGAAAGAAAAAAAGATAGCAACTCCATAAACTAGAAACAGAAAGTTAAGTACATTTATAATGGACAAGAAAAACATACATATATATCACATATGTAGTCATTATAAAAAGTGAATTGACTTATACTTCTCTTGTAATGCTTCCTATCATTTATTTTTTAAAAGGACAGAGGGGAATGCTTATAGTTTAATCCTTCTTTCCAAAGATAAAACCACTCCTAAGAAGACCCTGTCTCATCCATATATGCATACAGATGTCATGCTCACACGCATAGAGCTGTTGTGTGTGAGTGGACGTGTTTCACTCGGAAGCTGATGATGAGTGTAGCTTATACACCTCCCCTTGTGTAGGTGTTTTTCAAGGTCATGTACCTAACTTTGTGTGAGTCATTTTGTCCTCTTATAATGAACCTCCAAATAAAATGTTTCAGATGCTGGACCTCTGCCCTGAGTGTATGAGCATGAAGGATACACCATTAAATAGACCATTAAATGCTAAAAAAGAGTGACTCAGATGTGGAGGATAGAGAAAGAACAGGAGGCACAAACACCACCACACAGAGCAAACAAACAACAAAACAGAAACCTAGTGGATTTTCCCTCCACTTTCCACATGGTGCTGTTGAGGCAACTAACCGACAAGTCTTACACAGGCAGTGCTGTGGGATTCTCACAAATCAGCCAAGATGATAAACGGGACGTGATGACAATGTGGTCCTTCTGCCTTTATTTGTGACAAGGTGGTCCTCTTGCCTTTACCGGAATTAATAAGACCCCAGCTGGTAGGAGCAGAGCAATGGATTTTGGTGACTGTGTCTAGAAACCTTTGTTGTCAAATCTCTTCCTTTTTTTGTGCATGGACCGTCTGTCACATCACACAGTGTATCAGAAAGTCACAAAGCCCAGCGTGGTTGGCAGGTGGTAGGCATTTCATCAACGTGTGCTTGATGAGTAATTGAAGAAAGGGTCACTTTTGTAATGGTCTGTGGCCCAGGCACTCTTTGTCATGATGAGTCTTGCTGTCTTCAGGGCTCCAGGGGGCCTCATCATTTGGCAAACCACCGGTGAAAGAGCTGGCATTTTAGGCCACAAAGCCAGTCTGGAGAAGGACTTGCAGATTTCAAAGCAAAATTGTGTTGTTGACAGCAATTGTGAGACTCGCTGGGAATGATTTGGGATATTCAGGATGAATTTTTTTATAGGAACGTTGCCCTTTTATTGAAAATAGATTTCTTCGTTACCCTCACATAATATATCTTGATTGTGGTTTCCCTCCCTCTATTCCTTCAAGTTCCTCCCCGTCTCTCCTCCCTTCTGGATCCACTTCCTTCCTGTCTCCTATTAGAAAGCAAACAGCTTTTAAGGGATAATGATAGAATAATATGTAATGAAATAACATATAGTAAGATATAAGAAAATCTAACACATCGGAATAGGGAAAAAACCCAAATAAACACAAGGAAAAGAGGACAAGTGACTAGACTCAGAGATCTGCTGGGTGTACAATCAGGAATCCCTTAAAAACACTGAATTGGAGACCATAATATATACTTAAAGGACCTGTAGGGTAAAAAGAAAGAAGAAAAAAGTCTAAATAAAATAGAATAAAATAAAAATTAAAAAAATGAGAGACAGAGGTGGGGAGGGAGAGGGGCAAGGGGAGGGAGAGGGGGTAGAGGGAGAGGTTGAGGGAGAGGGAGAGGGAGAGGGAGAGGGAGAGGGAGAGGGAGAGGGAGAGGGAGAGGGAGAAGAGAGCAAGAAACCTCCAAAGATTCTGTAGGCCGTCTACTGCTGGACATGTGGCTTACCCTTAAGGGTAGTTTGTTTCCCTGATGAGACTCCCTTGGAGAAAACTAAGTTTTCATTTACAAGTGGTTCTCAATTGGAGATTGTTCTGGGTTAAGGATGAGGGCTTGTATCCACTTCTTCCTTCAGCTCTACGAACCGATCGGGGCAGACCCATTCAGGCCCTGTGCATGCTGCAGTCTGTGAGTTAGTATGTGCTTTAGTCTTGTTGATTTAGGCCTTGCCTTCTTTGCTCTCTGGCTCTTTTCATCCCCTCTGGCTCTTACACTCTTTCCGCTGGAGTGTTATATTGTCTGTCAGTGGGTCTCTGGATTTGTTCCCACATGCTATAGGACGAAGGTCCAATGATAATTGCTGAACAAGGCACTGGTCTATTAATACAGCAGACTGTCATTTTTTTTTTCCGAACAGTAGTATTTGGTTTTCTCCTAGGTCCCTAGGCTATGTAATCCCAGCTTCTTAGTCACCCAACCAGTTTTGAGTATGGGTTCCATCTTGTGGAGTAGCCCTTAAGTCAAATCAGATCTTGGTTGATTACTCCCACAAGATTTGGGGTCACCATTGCACTAACATACCTTGCAGGCAGAACACCACTGCAGATCAATGGGTCTGTGGTTAGGTTGGTGGTTACGTTTCTCCTTTGGTAACATGCAGAGTTCCCCCCTCTACCAAAGACACCAGCACAGGGGCGGAAGCTCTAGGTAGGCACCAGCCTTACTTCTCCTGGCTCAGTGAGTTGTATAGGTGTTGTCTTCAGCAGTGGAGCCTGGGCATCAGTTTGTGGAGAACAACTTATAGTCTTGGCCACAGTGTAGGTGGCTTGGGCATTCCCACAGGACCATTGTGGCCAACAACTGAATCAGATGTAACCCAATCCTGGTTTGGAAGCTTCATTTGGTGGCAAGAAGTGTCCAGATGGGGATCTGACTCCCCATTATTTAGTGATTTCATTCAGATTGCCCTCAAATATGTATGTATTTTAGGAAGCTTTTCCTGTATTGAGTTTCCGTACTACCGATTGAATGGCCCTTATTTTTAGCCGTATCTCCCCATATCCACACCCTTACCTTCTCCTCCCCACTTGATCCTCTGCTTCAGTCCCCATCTGCATCGGTGTATAACTGTCTCTCGTGTTTCCTTTTCCTAAGGAGATCTGTCTGTCTCCCAGTCCCTTAGTCTAAACCTAACCTGTGTGGTCTATGGACTGTAGCTTGGGTATCATTGACTTAAGAGCTAATATCCACATATAAACAAATACATGCCATATTTGTCTTTCTGAGTCTGGGTCACCTCACACAGGGTGATTTTTATTTCTAGTTCAGTCCATTTATCTCTGAATTTGATGGTTTCATTTCTGAATGGCTGAGTAATACTCTATTGTGGAAATGTACCACATTTTCTTTATCTGTCTGTTGAGGGACATCTGGGTTGTTTCCAATTCCTGGCTATTACAAATAGAGCAGCAACGAACACGGTTGAACAAGTGTCCCTGTGGCAGGACGAGATGTTCTAGTATATGCTCAGGAGTGATACAGCTGGATCTTGAGGTAGATCGATTCTCATCTTCCTGAGGAACCACCATACTGATTTCCATAGTGGCTGTACAAATCTGCACTCCCACCAGCAGTGGATGAGGGAGGATGCTCTTGTTCTACATCCTTGCCAGCATGAGCTGTCACTTGTTTTATTGATCTTACTCATAGACGCTTCTTTACTAAACTATACTCACTATATACTATGATTTAAGAAGGCTAGTTACTTAGGAAGCTGAGGCAGGAGGATTGCCATGAATTCAAGGCTAGCTTGAGTTATAGAGATCCTGTCTCAAATAAAACCAACCAACCAACCAACCAAACAAGCTTAATATCTGTAATATTAAATAGTCTCTCCCACCTTTTTTATGCTTGTGTGCGGTGTGCCTGCATGCGCATGCGTGGTTTTGTATGTGTGGGGGCACATGTGTTTGTGTGTATGGGGTGGATATACACGCCTGTGCATGTGGAGGCCTAAGATTAATAAATCATCTATCATTAGTCTACCTATTCATTAAGGAAGCGTTGGTCTCTCAGTCAAATTCAGAATTTACCAATATGGCTGGGCTTATTAGCTAGCCTATTCGATGATTTCCGTCTCTGCCTCTGGAAGCTAGATTTACAAGCAGGTTGCCACGGTCACCAGATTATGTGGGTTTCTGGGGATCTGATGCTGGTCCTTGTACTTGCATGGCAGGTGCTCTAACTACTGAGTCATCGCCTCAGCCCTTTAAAGAAGGTTTGTATGACCAGAATGCTACAGAGGATGGGTCAGCAGGGTGTAATCACTTGCCTCTAGTCTAATGATCAACCGGTACCCATTCCTCAAAGATTATGTCTGCTTTTACCTGCCACTCAAAAATCTAAAGAATGCCATGTGTAGTTAGTCTTATGAGTATTTTAAATGTTCCAGTATCGACATTTAGAAATGCTAGAAAGAAATAGTGAAAGTATTTTAAAAGATATATCTCAATGAGTTCAGTATATCCCACACATTTCAACATATAGTTAATATAGAAATTACTAATGAAGTATTTTACATTTTAAAAAGACATTATGCCTTCAAAGTCCAGTGTGGAGTTTACACTGTGGCATATCTGAGTCTGGTCTGTTCATACTGTATGACACAGGAGCCATGGGCGGCCAGGATAATGATTCCACAAAATGACAGGCTTGCCATGTGTCATGGTCCTCCATGACACTGCTGAAGACAACACCTATACAACTCACAGGATCATATCATGAAGGCCAAGGGGAAGGAGACAGTGCTTTATCTGTTCTGACTGTTCGTGTGAGAGTCCTTTCAAGATTGTCCGATTTAGAAGGTTTGGAGAAGGATGCTTCAGGAGTTTGGGTATTTCCATGTGATCAGTGGATGGCTTATTGCCTTCAGGACTGAGAAATAGCATCAGACACAGGTCTTGCACACACATCTTCTAGAATATGGTTTCTCCAGTTCCCAAGTCACCCTGTCTATTCTGTTGCTCAGACAGACATTGCTCAGTCAGAATTCTACCAGTAATACTAGGAATATCCAGATCCAACCAACCAACCAACCAACCAACCAACCAACCAACCAACCCACCCACCCACCCACCCAGAAAAACAACTACCCAAAGTCACATGATCTGAAAGCTCCCAGTAGGGATCAATGTTCAAAACGTCTGTACTTTCCGACAGGGCTCGTAAACTATTCTCAAAGAACCCGAGAGCCAACACAGCAGACACTCCTTTGAAATCCAGCCATGGATCAGTTCAGGAAAATAATATCGACCTTTTGTCCTAAGGAGAAATGTGAAAATAAGAGCCCTACTGTTCAATTTACACCGTGGTGCTATGTGCCTGCGTGTATATGGGCAGTGCGCCCTCTACTGGTGAAGTGACTACAGGACATTCACCGTGGCGAAGTATATATCCAGTGTCAGCAACCAGCTTTTCCTGTTATTATGTTGGGAGGAAATTGTTCTTACCAAACAAGACCTAAACTCCATTGGCCATTAATGGTATTGTGTTTAATTTCTGCCCACTACGAAGGGTTTGAAACTAGGTCCTCAATTCATAACTCCGTCTGCTTTCCAGGAGGCGTTTTATTTTGATGACTGGTCCACGAGCTTGTGACCTCACAGGAAAATGCAGAGCAAGGTCACCCACTAGCAGTACCTTGTTCTTGCTTGTGGGTGAGATGGCTTCCTTTGAAGCTACTTGATGTCTGCCATTCCTCCCTTTCCCCCAATAACTCTAAGCCCTTTTGAATGAATGAATGCTGTCTGAGAAATAACTCTGTCAGCAGGAGGGTATTTTTCAGATTGTCAAGCTACTGGTGACTTGACTTTGTTCTCTCATATGCTGACAATCTAGGCCATATCTTTGACCTTGGCAGGTGAGAGCCACACCTGGCTAAGTTTACCTGACGACAGAGGAGCTGCTCGGGCACCGCACAGGGCTTCTCATTGGTTTTCACCACAGCACTCAGAGAACAGGATCATATTTGCTCAACACCCAGTAACAGTAAACACAGTTCACACCTGTCGGCAGCTGGGGCCTCGGCTTGTCTCAGTTCCCGCCCAGGCAGCTCCGTTCTGATCACTCTGGCTGGGAGACTTTGCTTTTCAAAAAATAACCAGGCTGGGACCAGGGAGATGGCTCAATCAGAAAAAAAAAATGCTTGCCAAAGTAAGCGTGAAGAACAGATTGTAGATTCCCTGAGCCTGTGGAAAAAAAAGTCACAGTGGCAAGCCATCTGTAATCCTAGCACTTGGTGTGGAGGTGGAGGAGAGGGTTGGGATAGGAGGCTCAGGCCGTTTGTGTGGTTCCCTGAGTCACTCTCAGCCCTGTGTGGCTCATGTTGTCTTGCGTTAGACAATACTATTTACACAGTTGTGTCTTCCGTGTCCTCTCTGTGTTTGTGCACAGAATCTGTCTTATCTGCCTTTGTATGAATGAGGTAACCCGCTAGCAGAATCTACTCACCACAAGGAGTCATCCGGTGATTAAGACATGAAATAACCAACAACTGAGCAAACAAGCATCAAATGCAGAATGATCTGTTTTCAGTGGAAATTGGCCAAAACTGCTTTTTTTAAAAAAAAATATTTGAGATTATAATTTAATTACAATATTTCTTATTTCCTTTTCCTCCTATATGCCCCTCCTCATTCTCCTTCAAATTCACGGTCTCTTTTGTTATTAATTACATGTATCTGTGTATGCATGTGTGTATATATATATTTTACACACACACACATATATTTGTAAATGTAGTCTTCTTAGTTCATATAATATTACCTGTATGTATATTTTCAGGGCTGACCGTTTTGGATAACCTATTCCCTGGGGAAGAACACCTCTCCCTTTCGAAGATTCTGTCAGTTGCCTATAGTTCTTTGTATAGAATTCTTTGTATAGAATTCACCTCCTGGTGAATCCATCCAGTTTGGTGTGCTCATTGACATGACACTTGTTCAGCTCATGTTTGGGCAGTCATGTTAGTGAGATCTTTCGTGTGTAGCTTCTGGTATTACTAGGAGACACAATCTCACAGCTAACTCTCTAGACTGAAACTTTTAATTAAGAACACATTCTGATTTTGTAGTAACTCTTTAGGGAACATATCCACTATGGGTTAGAATACTTTTTTAGAATATTTATATTTTTTAGAATAATTTCATCATTGGCTCATCTATACTGCAAGAATTTATAACTTAAAAAATCAGTTATGTCCAACACAGATGACTGACTGGTGAATTTAAGATCAGGATTCCTATGTAATGTGAACTTTATGGTATGACTTGAGACTGTCTAGGCTGACCATGTCCTTCATTATATCAGGAAACCATCGTACTAACCAGTGGATGTTGACTCTTAAGTTTAGCACATTCTTTGAGAATCGGTGACGGTTGTATGTCCTCCATCTCTGGTTTACCACAGGAGTCAATGTGTGATGGGGCAAGGCTGTGCTTGGGAGTGGTTCTGTAGAGCACACGGGACTGGAATCTGGATGCTGCTTGGCCTCTAATCCTCTCTTGTTCATATACTGTGGGCAGGACTGTATACTCCTGCCCCAGAACCAGGGTCAAGGAGGCCTCAGAGTGAAGATGTGTGGGTATGTCCTCAGCCATCTGGAGCAATTACAGAGGTGCGCCTCCCACGGGGCTCTGACTATGAGAACTATTTGAGGCATGCTTCTGGAGTCATCTTGTTGTATTTATTTCACCACAGAAAGGCCACAAGTTTAAGGTAGCCAGATTCTTTCCTGGCCACTACAGCTGCTACAGGAGAGGGAGCCAGGGCTTCAGCATGTGCTAGAAAGCACACCCATTATCTACAGAGAGTGTCAGCTAAGTCTGTAAGACTTGTAAGGTTTCCCTCTCCAAAAAAATTACGTTTTCCCCTTCTTTAATTATTGTTTGGTTTATTTCTTTCCTTTCTCTGCTTTCTTTTTCTGTGTCTTTGTGTGTTTTGCTTTTTGCTATCTTGATATTGGGTCTCACCATAGTGCTGATGGCCTGGAACTCATAAAAGACATCTTGCCTCAGCTTTCCAAGTGCTGGGACTATAGATTTCTCTTCCTCCTCTTCCTCCTTCATCACTTCCAAACTATTTGAGGTGTGGTCTCTGTAACTATTATGGTTTGATGTTCCTGCCAACACAGTAGAGTCCAAAACCAAACAGGCCCGATTGGTCCCGTGGCCAATCTCTGATTGTGAAGGAATTTTCCTTCCTTATTTTGTAATGCGGTGGTTCTTGCATTTCTTTTCTTGCAATCTCTGGTCATCTTTCTCAACCTTTCTTGTAAGTCTTTTTTTGGTTCCCTTTGCCCACCCTGAAACCCTGATGTTATAGGACCTCATGATTTCTATGAACATGCTTTCTGTGGTTCAAGTACACTGACTTTTAAGTGTCAATAACAACATGTGTACTGCTGTTCCCCAGACCTTATTTTGAGCATTAAAATGACATTAGCAAGAATACAGGATTTTCACATCCTGTGATTAAGTCTGCTGTGAGATAGTGGACCACGCCAGGAAATTTGGTAAGGTTGAATGGGTTCGGAATCCCCAGCACCTCATACATGAGGATGGTAGGTGTTTCCCCTACCCCCAACAAGATTTCTGGTCTGGAATACATGACTACAGCCCCCCACATAAAGAGAGAGACACATAACGCAGAACAGAGTTCTCCATGCTAATGCGAAATCTAGACGGCCGGCCCCCGAGGGTTTAGCCAATAAGCATCCCTTCCTGGGAATTCCTTCCTGCAAAAGGTATTTAATCTCTGGTCCATCTTGAGGAAGTGGTAGTCATCTATTCTGTACGATGAATACTCAATAGACAGTTTGGAACCAAGAACTATCTTTCTCATCAAGAACTTCCATGGGATGAAGCCTTTGCTGTATAGATCCTCCACCTAAGTCTCCTGCAGAAGGCCCCTCAGTGCTCCCAGACACTTGCTGCTAAGCTAAACTGGAGTTCCACCGTTTGCCAGCCTGGGCTCATCATTCTTAGCACTTGGGTCCCCTCTGTTCCTGACTGGATGACTGGGAGTTAGAGAACCCCAGCTTTGGCCTCAGCCTGTGTTGTTTCTCACCCAGGCTGAGGTCCCCGTCTTAGGTTGCCCACCCCGTGAGTGGTGCATCGGCGTTTCCTGCAAGCCTGTCACCCTACAGCGGGTAGGATAAAATGCAGCCTAGCATTTTATTTATTTATTAGCCTAGCATTTATTTAAAATGCAGTCTGCCCAGCGGAGTTCCCACACCCCAACGTTGAGGCTGAATGCAGAACCACAGTCTGCAGAGGCGCTCACTGGCCTGGACCGTTGGAACAGTCTCTCAAATATCCCCACCCAGTCGTTCTCCCTTGCCCATGGTCTGTCTCCTGACATATTGTCTACCACTGTGTCTCCCACTTCCTGTTGTTACCAGTTGAGGGGGTACAGTGCACACCCACATTGCACACCCCCTTTCTCCCACCACGCTCTCATTCAAAAGTAGAACCGAAGCAATAATCTGGAGCTTGACGATTATCTAGCACCAAAGGGCATGGAAACTTAATTTGAACCCATCCACTCAAATATTCACTATGATTTAGACTCATAAAGGGTCCAGCTTCATGGCATTATTTATACTTATGTAATAAAGCTGTCCTGTCAGTGTTAATTTATTGATACAGAGGTTAGGTAAATGCAAAAAAATTCTTTAAAATTAATTTTTGAAAAGACATTGAAGTTTTTGTCTTAGTCTTTACAGCACTCTTTCTGCCAACCTCCTGGCTGATGTACATCTTGGATGGTGTCCGACAAATGTGGTGCAGTGCTTCCTTAATGAAAAGGTGGAGATGGTCGAAGCCTTTCCTCTTGGGTTTATTATGGGAATTAAATGCGCTACATAGTGTACTATACTACAGAGTGGGGATGCAGTTCATGTTTGCTATCATCGTAACTGATATTTGTCAATCTCAAATAAAAGCACCAAGAATCCCGTTTATTATTTTGTGCAAAGCAACAAATTATGCTCTTTTTTTTCTTCTAAAGATTTATTTATTTTCATGTGCATTGGTGCTTTGCCTACATGTATGTTTGTGTGAGGCTGTTAGATCCCCTGGAACTGGAGTTACAGACAGTTATGAGTTGCCATGTGGGTGCTGGGAATTGAACCCAGGTCCTCTAGAAGAGCAGTCAGTGCTCTTAACTGTTGAGCCATCTCTCCAGCTAAAGTTACAGTTCTTGGCATATGTTTTCTGGGAAACCATGCATGGTAGAGGGATGGAAAATACATTGCCAGGCTAGACAACTTGTGTTGGTAGTCTTGCCATCAGCCCCAGGGATTTTTTTGTTTGTTTGTTTACTGTAGACCTAATGATGGCAAAAGTCCAAATGTTTGTACTTTTGTGACCTGTACACCATAGACATAAATGCATTCTCTGCAAGTGTAGGAATTGATGATCTGGGGTCAAATTCCATTTTAGGAACAGCAGTTTAGCTGTTCAAGGGAAATCTGAACTGGAGACTCTTACAGTGAGTTATGGTATCTAACACATCCATTGTAGGAATGGGACATTCATCTGCAGCTTCTCTAACTGGTGTTTGATCGGTAGGGAGCTCCACAACAGCCAACGCTATATCAATGTTCATGTCTCATGCCTGCTTACGTGGTTCTTTACAAAATGTGGTAGGGTTGGAAAGTACCTGAAGTTCCTGCCTGATCTGGATTCTTTGAAGTTGAATTAGGACAACAGATTTGTGTCATTTTAAATATTCTGTCATTATTGACATGTTAGCATTTATGGAAACCACTGGGAGAGGGGCACAGATGTAAAGTATCACTGGGAGAGGGCACAGATGTAAAGTATCACTGGGAGAGGGGCACAGATGTAAAGTATCACTGGGAGAGGGGCACAGATGTAAAGTATCACTGGGAGAGGGGCACAGATGTAAAGTATCACTGGGAGAGGGACACAGATGTAAAGTAACTTTTAGTCACCCAATGTAATTGTCATCTCCCAGGCTCACTGCCTCTGTCTGGTGACTTACGCCTAGTCCTGGAAATTTCTAGCCTCTATACAGTCTAATCTAGAATGTTTTCAGTCTCTGAGAATTACTGCTGAGTCAGCTCACCCCTTCCTAGTTCTTTCTCTGAATTCTGGCTGACTGGTTCAGCTCAGGTGTTCTGGCTCAAAACTCCTCCAAGTTGACAGATTCAATTTTGCTTTTCTCTCGGCCTCTCCTGAACGGCTCTGCTTGGCCTTAAAATAACTTCAGCAATCTGTTCTAATCTTCTGGCTCCTTCTCATTCTCTGGATTGTTCTGTTTTGACCCGTGTCTAGCTTGTTCTTTCCAACCGATCTCTGTAAAACTGTCCCAGTAAAGCCACCTCCTCCTTCTGCCTGCACTGGTCCTTACCTCCTCCGTCTGTCTGCACTGGTCCTTACCTCCTCCTTCTGTCTGCCTGATCCTTAAGTAGTTTTCCTTTCCTCTCTCTTTTTCTGAGAGTTGGGCATATCCTATTCTATCAAATCTTTCTCTGATTTGCTATTGTCTGCCACTCAATTAGACATCGCTTTCAAACATGGACACTTCCTTCTACAAACTAACTTAACCTTCATTGTTTGGGATTAAAGGTGTGTGCTAAGGGCTGAGCCACATCACAACTAGAAACGGCTTTTCAGTAAATAATTGGGGTTCACAATGTGATCAAATATCCTGTAACATACAGATCATTATCTGAAACATTATCAGAGTAATCTTTTATAGTATTAGGTCAGTTAAAATCTGTGACTTTTTTTCATATTTAAATCTAAGATTTTATTGTTTAACACTACCAACATTTTTTAGGCTGCTAAATAGAACCAAGTATTACCCAATACTTACGATTTTAGGTAGGAAGGTTTACAAACACAATTCTGTTGATTTTGTGAGTGAATTGATCTTGCTGGTAAATTACAGTGAATTTATCTCGCTGTCTCCATTCATATGATCTATTATAAAAGGTTACTATTTAACCAAGCAGATATCAAAATGAACAGATGTAATTCAATATATTCATCTGTCCTCCTTGGTGGCCAAGGATACAGAAATAGTGAACACAGAAAGCCACTGTTTTCTACTGTTGATAAGGACATGCTTTTGTCTTTTGATGATTGAAGTTCACGTTTATTCTTGACTTTTTAAAGTGTAAAGTAAAGGGGCATATCGGATCGTTCATTTAGTCTGTTTAATTTAAACAAGAAACCATTTAATCCCTTAGCAGAAAGTCATACATTTGAGTCTATCCCAGTTGTTATAAAGATACAGCTGCACATCTGCTCACGCAATGCTAAGATTTTTAGGGTGTTGTAAAGAGATTTTGTTTATTACCATTGGGTTACTATAGTGGATACACGTTCAAGATGTCATATAAGGTTTTTTTTAATATACCTTTTATATGATTGGAAGGATATATCTGTGCTTTAGGAATAGAAATTGGCCAGTCAAGTTTTAGTTTTCATGGAAATGGCAATGGATAGCATGAATGAGGTAGTGGCTCTGATTGCCTTGATGTTCTGGCATATTTCATACATATTTATTTTGCACTTGCCAAAGAGTACAAGCTCTGATTGGCTTAGGTGCATAGCATGGAGGCCCTCACCATACGACAGAGGAAGTGTTCTTCACATGGAAACTTGTTGCTCTCTTGACGTAGATGGAGACTTGGGCCAGGGGTGGAGTTGGGTGTGGAGGTGTGAATATTTTTTAATGCATTACATAGACGTCCCCTGGTCCCTGACAAAGTCTTGGATGTAACCCAATCCCTGTCCCAGTCTGGATGGGTTAGTAGCACAAGGACAGGGAAGCAAATGAGGAAGGGAGGAGGGACTGGAATGTGGGATTGAAAGCCATTTCTTGGTCTGTAGGAAGGCCTTTGTCAATGAGCACTTTAAGTTCTTTGACCAAAGGCTGACAATTATTAATCAGTCAGCCAGCAGATACATTTTATTTGGGTTCATAGGATACAAACTTACTTAAAGATAGTTAACATTCGAAGAAAGATTTCATTGGAAAATTTATTTGAAAGGTCAGACCCAGTAAGTCAGCTGTCCAGGGTGACCAGTTAGCCAGAGCTGGAAGCACCTGCCTTTATTGCCAGTCATTGTTTGGGGTTGGCGCTCTCTGGAGGAGATTGGCTGAGAAGTTTATGGTACCTCTTCCATCCTTTCTACCCTTTGCTAGTCTTTAAACCAGCATTGACTATAGGCATAAATACTCCCCTCAACAACAGTAACAAAAACAAAACAACTAGAAAAAAGTGTATGTGTTTCTCGTGACCCAGATATTTATAGTTTTTTCATCAATTAAAGCTTCCTTACCATGTTCATGTAAGTCCTTATATTTCTTATTTTCTCTTACCTTGACCTAATTTTTTTTTTCTGGAATAAAAATTTCGTCTTTTTTCATTGTAGACTGACCAGGAGACAAGTTTAAGACAAATAAACTTATCACACAGTCTATATTTTTTCAGCATCTGAGTAGAAAATTTTCTTAAATGAGGTGACACTATAGTGTTTTGTGTAAAAGGTGCATCTTGAAACTTATATTAGTTCCCCTTTATGTAAGTCTCATTAATCTAGTACCGATAGTGTGATATGTTATTTGTAAGGACTTCCTAAACTGTGTAAACATTATAAACTGCTTTTCTTTTCTTTTTCCACAAAATTCTGCCAGCGAGTTGAAAATGGGGACTTCAACTGGATCGTTCCAGGAAAATTTTTAGCATTTAGTGGACCACATCCTAAAAGCAAGATCGAAAATGGTAGGTTGTTTTCTCCTTTGTCACGTAAATGTTTATTGTAGTTTACTTTCATTTCGTTCTCCATTATGTATTTCTGTATACAATTCACTTCCTTTGCTAATGTCCTCTGATGAATATTTATTCATAATTGAACAGTATTAACTTGTGTGTTAAATGTTAAACTTATTGCATGTTTAATTTTTTTATTATTTAAAAAACGCAGGTTTATTTTATTTTTAATTTTTATGTGGTCGTGTGTGTGTGTGTGTGTGTGTGTGTGTGTAGGGTATGTCATGGGTAGTGTGTACATGGAGTACATTGCCTACGGAGGCCACAAGAGGTCATCAGGTTCCCTGAAGCTGGAGTTGCAGGTGGTCGTGAGCTGTTTAACATGGGTGCTGGGAACCCAACTTCATTCTGCTGTAAGAGCAGCCCATACTCTTAACTTTAGAACCATCTCCCCAGCTCCTGTGACCCTGTTTTCAGACACAAGTGCTTTCAGACTGCTGTAAACAGATCGTTCACTTACAGGAGTAGCTTAAGAAGGATCTGAGACAGAGACTGGCCAAACCAGTGAGCAGAGAGCCAAATTCTAGCAAGCACCCATATCTGAAGCAGTTTTATTTTGGACTGTTGTAGCTAAAATCTTGATGTTTAACTAGAGCAGTGGTTCTCAACCCTCCTAATGCTGCGACCCTGTAATACAGCTGCTCATATTGTGCTGACCCCCAACCATAAAATTATTTCATTGCTCCTTCATAACTGTAATTTTGCTCCTGATATGAATAGTAATATAAATATCTGACACGGATCTCTGTGAGAGGGTCACGTGACCGGTAAGGGAGTCATGATCCTCAGGCCGAGAACCACAGAGCCGGAGATGCCGTCTTAAGAAGTGATCTCTTCTAGAAGCTCTATAATTTCTGTAGAGAATTTTAACTGTGTAAATACTTTTTTGAGCTTAGACTAATTTTCTAGTAAGGTTAGTAATTTTGATCTAGTTACCACGAGAACTTGAGATTTCTATTTTAAGAAACCACATCTTCTGAGGAAGATGAGAGGGATTTCTTAGTAGAAAAAACCCGAGGCTTTTTTTTATATATAAAAAAATAATTTGTATGTTTATTTCACAATTTCTCGTGTATATACACAGTGTATCTTGGTCATATTTAATTTCTAAATCCCACGTTAGCTCTCCTTAGGATCCTCCACACTTTCCATCTTATCTTTATGTCCTTTTTGTAAAACAAACAAACAAAAAAGAAGACAAAAAACAAAAACAAAACAAAAAACCTAAAACCAATAAAACCTCACTGAGTCTAATTCATGCTGCCTGTTCGCACTTTGCACCGGTGTGGGCCCACGCAACCAAGCATGCGCAACATTCTGTTAGCCACACCCCAAAGACAGATGACTCCTCCCACCACTAACACCCATCGGTTTCCAATAGTTCCTCAGTGAAGGATGAGGCCTTACGAGCTTCTCTCCTGTCCGTGCTGAAATGCAGACTAGCTTGATCTTCGTGCAGTCTTGAGCAGGTAGCTACAGCCACCATGAGTTCATGAGCGCAGCAACTATACCATGTGTGGAGCCTGCATTCTACAGCTCTCCTCTCCAGCCACAGCGTTTCTGACCCAGGCTGAGAGAAGCATTAATTTATGGGCACGAATACATATTTAGAAGGCAGTTTGACAAGGTGCCCACTTAGCAAAATGGATATCCCCCACCCCCACTTCTCAGGGCCCATGACCACTCCAGTCATAGGCTTTTGACTCAGTTTATTCTCAGGAATAGACCTCAGAATCAAACAGAAAGGTATTGGTTGTTCCCATACAGTCAGCCACACACAGCGGGCACATCTTGCTGGACGGGTTGGTATTGTCGCTCAGCTGGGTAAGACTGTTGACAACTTTTCTCCCTCAGTAGCCTGCATCTTCTGATGCATTGAAAGCTAGCCATCAGGGAGGAAGTTTCCTGGTCAGTTCCAGCTTGTTTTTTTCCTGTGACCTGCATCCAAAGTGTGTTGTGTCATCAGAAATAGGGTCTTATGATCTAGCTACGTGGATAGTTAAGGAGAAGCTGAGACTTTGAAAATAATTAATGATCAAATAGCTGTTGATAGGCAGAAGCCAAAGGAAGACCTCTGATCATGGGACCTGGCAGAAGGCATTGTGTGAGTCTTAAGGCTGTGTTTGTGTGAACAGAGGACAACTAGGGCACTCACTGAACCTCCTTGACTCGTAGTTTCGGCAGTGGGGAAAGAGCAGTCCTTTTTTTCTTTTTTTGTTTTTTTTTAAAATAAATTTGAATTGATTAAGGAATTATAACTATAGAATGAAACGTGTATTTTGGATTTTAGATTTCAAAACCATTCCTTTAATGGACAATGTTAATCAATCTCTCAATCTCTCTCTCTCTCTCTCTCTCTCTCTCTCTCTCTCTCTCTCTCTCTCACACACACACACACACACACACACACACTCACACTCGAGAATTGGAGGGTAGCTTGAGACAGAATCTCAGAAATTCAAAGTGGTCGTTTGTCCGTTTAATGAGAGAAGCCTTGTAGGCAGGTTGAGGCTTGGCTCCCCTTTCTGGTTGTGGAACCTGCAGTGAGCTCCTCCCTTCTGTAAGCATGTATAGCCCAATGAGGGAACAGACCCACATATTGGGTAGCTACTGAGGATAGGATTAGAGATACAGATGAAGGGCCTTAAAGTGGCAGGTCCCTTAGCATCTACACAATTGTATTTTTATCACGACGAACTGGCTACTATATTCCCATAGTTCAAACAATCATTTTACTCAGCTTTCCTCCACTTTTCCAACTTTAAAACGGAGGTCTGGGAACCGATAAGTTGAACTCTCTTAGCTCTGAAATTGTTTGGTTAGCCTGTTCTTTAACTCCTCTGGGTCCGGTGCTTCACTGATGTCAAGGCTCCATCTAGTGGCAAGATGGAGTAAGGGTTCAGTGAGTGCTTCACTGATGTTATGTCTCCATCTAGTGGCAAGATGGAGTAAGGGTTCAGTGAGTGCGTCACTGATGTTATGTCTCCATCTAGTGGCAAGATGGAGTAACGGTTGAGTGAACGACCAATCAACCCTGGGTGGACTGGTATTTCTAAGACTAGTCCCTCACAAGCATCCGAACACCGATAACACCGCCACATACTTGCTGAGAGGTCATAGGGCATTTGGATGATTTTTCTTGGTTTTAATTAATTCAAAGTCTTTTTTTTTAAAGTCTGCCCTGTTCTCTTACTTGATGGTACCACGTTTTCATTAGCCACTCTGTTCATGGACATCTAGGCTGACTCCAAATCCTTTCTATTGTGAATAAGGAAGCCATAAAGGATGTATAGGTATCTCTGTGGTAGGATTTGAGTCCTTTGGATATATGTTTGTGAGTGGTACACTAGGTCATACGGTTTTTAATGTTTTGAGTAATCCCCATGCTGATTTCCACAATAGCTGTCACTAGTCTGCGCCCCACCCACAGTGAATAAGGGTTCCACTCTCCATACATCTCCAACAGCATCTGTCGTCAGAGTTCTTTATGTTAGCCATTCAGAGGAATTTAGTGCAAGGAGTTTGTTACAGTGAGACTAACAAGAAAGACAATAGTGGAGGATGCTGAGGGTGATGAAGAAGTAGTGGTCCCTTTGAGGCTAAGGAATGAAAGAAGCAAAGGGGAGTTGGGAGGACTGAGGCACGTGGAGGAAGAGCCTCTTCTGGTCCTTAGAGCACTGAAGGGAATGCCAATGCTGTGTGGATTTGGGGCTTGAGGAATAGAGAGACCCAGAGCCTCTGCTGTCTGAGAAGACATCTGGCCAGTTCAAGGCGTGCCAAGCCAAGATGGGAGTTCTGACTGAAGCACTGACAGATGGGAAGAAAGGCTTTCTTTCATTGTCCTGTCGTCTCTCCTACTTGGAGAGCAAGCAG
Organism: Grammomys surdaster; assembly: GCF_004785775.1. Classification (NCBI taxonomy): domain Eukaryota; kingdom Metazoa; phylum Chordata; class Mammalia; order Rodentia; family Muridae; genus Grammomys; species Grammomys surdaster. The sequence goes on along the minus strand of NW_021620966.1, from coordinate 9,247,324 downwards.
GAAGGATACTAGAAAGGTAGTCTGAATGGAGTGGTAGATGGGCCCAGAATTACAAAGACTGGCTTGGAGCTGTGAGAAAATTAAAAAAAAAATGACCGGGTGAGCAGGACATGCTGCCAAGAGCACAGTATGGAAACCCTCTAGTTCAGTCTCTGGGACAGATCACCCCTGTGAACTCCTGACGAGGTCACTTCACTTGCCTGGTCTGCCAAGAATCTGCCAGCAACTGGCGCACCCCGAATGGGTGAATCCTGAGTGAGTGATTGGTGGTAACTAGTGTGTTAGGAAATTAGTCTTCTTAGCTCTGGGGCTGCAAGGCAAGGTTTTCAGTGGCCCAAATTCCCAGTGATCACTTTGGAGGACCAGACAAGAGTAGATCAGTAACCCAGTTGCCTCTGAAGCTCCCAAGAATGCTTGCTTGCTGGGAAGGACATGCCGGGGCATCTGGAAATTGTCTCTCCCACTGTAAAGAAAGTGTCTACCAAAAGTTACTCTCTTAACTTTCCCTTGAAATACTAATATTTTCATTGGACATGTACATATTTATGCTACACATGATTGATTAAAACTATGTACATACTATGGAACAGCCATAGAGTTTAACACATGGATCCAGTCCCTCGTGCTGTTTTAAGCTATAGGCAACATGCTGGGCACTGGGGCCCTTGATTGTATTCCTCTTGTCTAGTGGAACCCCTTGACCTCCATTCCCACAGTTCCCAGCTGTTATTTTAAGGAGATCATTTTCAGAAATCTTACAAGCTGTGACTTGGACATTGCAAAATGATTATCATAACCCTCTTTTACAGGGAGTTGTGCTATAGATGGGAACTATACCTCTAAGCTTTAAAAATGCTTTAGCTGTAGATGAAACACATCTTTTAAGTAAAGAATAATGTTCAAGAAGGAATATCACCCCAAATTACCCCAGCACTGCTCTGTACATTTGAGTACTTCAGAACTGCCTTTGTGTGGGGCCTCCAAGATTATGGTCCCTGGATTCGGATTCTAGAGGTTGCCATTTTCCACCAACTTTTCCCAAAACGCAGAGGTTTTTTTGTGTAGGTTGTAGTCGTCTTTGGCGTTCACAGTTAGGTCAGCCGATACTTTGATGGCTCCTTTGTGACCTTTCACACTCTCACAAGACACTCTTTCCTCCTAATTCTGTGAGATTTGAATACTTTGTTGTTGATGTGAGGTGGGATGTGGTTTTCTGCTGACTGTCCCTGTTTGCCTGTAGGTTACCCTCTCCACGCTCCCGAAGCCTACTTTCCGTATTTCAAAAAGAACAACGTGACTACGATCGTGAGACTGAACAAAAAGATTTACGAGGCGAAGCGCTTCACAGACGCTGGCTTCGAGCACTATGACCTGTTCTTCATAGATGGCAGCACCCCCAGCGACAACATTGTGCGAAGATTCCTGAACATCTGTGAGAACACGGAGGGTGCCATCGCGGTCCACTGCAAAGGTGTGCTCAAGTTCTCAGGGGCCCGCTGTGCTGGGGAAGGGCGGGCCCGAACCCACCTAATAATGAACAAGACCTGCTGGCGATAGAATACAGTGGGATATTTTTCTTCTGTGTTCAACAGTTGAAACATGAGTTCATTTTAATAATCCCTTCCCTAAAGAAAGGATTAATCGCCTTGGTGGTGGGGCCCAGCTTTCTAGACAAGTCATTGCATGTACTTGTGATTTTTCTGAGTCCAGGCTCATTGACTCTGAACGTCATAAACAGGAAGTAACATAGAGGTGTCTGTAGGCCGGAAAACCATCTTTCCTTAGGGAACTGTGTCAAAAGGCAAATGTTGATAGTTCCCTCGTCCCCTTTCCTTCAGAACTGACCTTTTCTTCATACTCTCCCATCATCTGATATTTAGTGTTTCCATGTTGGTATGTGTGTGTGTGTTCACATGTGTGTATGGCAGAGTATCACAACTCAAGTCTTCCTTAGTCATCCGATTTTGTAGTTTTCAGACAGAGTCTTTCACTAAAGTGGGAGTTTGCTTTTTTGGTTACACTGACTGGCTGGTGAGTCCCAGGGATTCTCTATCCTCCCCATTCACAAGCACCTGGGTTATATCTGGGTCTGGCTTTATTGTGGATACTGGGGCTCTCTCTAACCGCAGGACCCCATTCTTGCTTGGCAGGCTTACTGACTATTCTCCTAGCTCCTCTGGATTGCTTTCTTTTAAGGGTCTCTCTACTCTTCCACCCTCACAGCACCCCTCCCCTAAGTCTTATGCCTCATAGAATGGAGGGTCTTCTCACCCATTACTTGATGTGGGTTATCTCAGAAGAATTAACTGGAAGACTTTTCTGAGTAAGTGAACACCTGGCTTCTGGAGTGGGCACTTTGATGCAGGTCAGGTAGAGCAAGTATAGGTCCCCGCTTTAACAGATCAGAATGCAGGATTTCCAGTTAAAATTGAGTGTTACATTAAAGTCGGAAGAAGCTCAGATTCCACTGTAGGGCTTCTAGTTTGGTGATTTTAATTTCAGCGGAGACAAATCACTACTGGGAATGGAGCCTCTGGCGTGCCACTCTCAGCTCTTCACAGTGCCGCGAGGTGGCGCTGCTCACATTGGCTTTGTGTCCACAAAGGGTTTTTGTAGCACGTTATGCAAATCGGCCAGTAGGTGTTGGGGATGGTACTGTTCTTTTCATGTGCGGAGCGCTGCTGTAACTGCCTTATTCAGACAGTGTGGCTTTGGTTCTGACAGAAATTAAAATACCATTTTGTAGGCCCTTGTTTCTATGTTTAAGATTTGAGTAGGTGGAGGAACTTTGCTGAACAAGTGAGCTGTGAGCAGGAGCGATGCGAAGCTGCGTTCTCCCAGCAGCCTGGAAGAGAGGGAAGAGACCCGCACATGGCCCCCGATTTAGGGATGGCTCCCGAAGCCAGGCTGCACCCACCTTTGGCGCAGCAATTCCCTCACCCTTCTTTGCGAGGGAAAGACCCTGGCTTGCAGGACTGTCCTCTTTCTGGGTTGTTAGGAAGGTGCTTCTTGCTCACTTCTTTGCTTCTGGTCTCTCCCGAGGCAGAGAGCTGGCTTGTTCTGAACATTTCTTTGGCACCCTAAGTTTGTTGTATTGTATCTCTCCCGTGGGAATGAAAGTACTCTAAATAGAGTCTTGTGTCAGCTGCGTTTGACTATCAGGCTGTTGAGAGTATGGACCCCACGAAATTGGATTTTCCTCAGAATTTTCATGCTGCGAGAAGCCAGCTAGGAGGAGAACTCTCTCTCTCTCTCTCTCTCTCTCTCTCTCTCTCTCTCTCTCTCTCTCTCTCTCTCTCTCTCTCTCTCTCTCCCCCCC
>NW_021620966.1:9217265-9243905 GCF_004785775.1 Grammomys surdaster | reverse complement strand
CTCTCTCTCTCTCTCTCTCTGTATTTCGAAGTGCAGTGGGAGGAGGAGCAGTTGGGACTCAGCCTCTGACCCTAACTCTGGTAACATGGTGGCGTCCCATAATGTTGGAGGCTGCGCAGGACAAGATCCACCATTCCCATATCTCACACGTCAGAGCCTGAGACATTGTGGGTTGTGGTAATGAAGCTTTAGTGTGAGATACGCCTATCATCTCGTTTGAGGTTCAGTTTTCTATTTAAACAACACAAAAATCATTTTCCCCAGGAGATTAATTTTGCATTTTCTTTCGTCAGTTTTATTATGACAAGGTTATGTGTATATCTGTATATTTATAAGCTATATTTTAGACCAACTGACTCAAGGGAGAAAAAGACATAACTTTCTTTCTTTTCTTTTTTCTTTTTCTTTCTTTTTTTTTTTTTTTTTTTTTTTTTTTTTTTGGAGACAGGGTTTCTCTGTGTAGCCCAGGCTGGCCTTGAACTCAGAAATCCACCTGCCTCTGCCTTTCAAGTGCTGGGATTAAAGGCATGCACCACCACTGCCTGGCTTAGCTTTCATTTTTTTTTTTATTTAAAATTTTCTCATACAGTATTTTTTTTTTTATCATGTTTTCCCTTCCCCCAATTCCTTTCCTATCCTCCTCACCTCCCTACCCATCCAACCTCATGGACTCTGTTTCTCTGAAAACAAGAAAACAAAAGACAAAAATCAAAAGAAACAAAAAACCCAATAAGATGAAAAAAATGCTCAAACAAAATACAAGAAACAAAGCTCCCAGCCCCACACAAACATGGAGTTCATCTTGTGTGGTCAACCCCTCCTGGGAGTGGGACCTGCACTGAGATATCCCAGCCCCACACAAGCATGGAGTTCATCTTGTGTGGTCAGCTCCTCCTGGGAGTGGGACCTGCACTGAGATATGGAAAAACTGTTTCCCATTGCAGGAAGGAAAGAGTTTTCCAGTTAGAGTTGAGACCCTGTGTCCACTTCCCTGTCTCAGTGCTGGGACCCTGTGTGACTTGAACCTGTGCAGCTCTTGTGAGTGCTGGCACAGCTTCTGTGAGTTCACATCTGCATCACTTGCTCTAGCAGTAGATGGGAATTAGCAGCGATCCACAGTGGCCATTGCACAGAGAGTGAGAGACTTTGGCACACTCAGTCCTAAGTGGGATGTCTTTTTACCAACACCCCTCCCATATAAACACACCGAGGCTCAGTACCAACACTCCCCCTTACACACACACACACACACACACACACACACACACACACACACAGGCTCAGGGATCTAAGCGGAAGTGGAGGTGGAAAGATTGTAAAAGCCAGAAGTGGTGGATGACTCCAAGGAAACAGTGTATTCCAGACAAAGCTTAAATTTAAACGTAGTGTCTACCTTGATAGCATGTCATGTCTAAGAAATTCTGGGAAAAGACGGTTGATATACTGGCTTTCTTTGTATATCACCTACCTACCTATGACTGTTTACCTCTTAAGAAATGTATACACATTTTTTTTCCCTATGGCAGAGTTGTTTTTCTTCCCATATTTCCAGTATCACTTTTTTTTTTTAAAAAGCTTTGAAGTGAGCTCTTATAGAGGCATCTCACTGATACCAGGCGTTATTTACTTGTGAAGTGGCTTCCTCCTTTTCCCTCTTGTTAACGCATGCAGGGTTCTTCTATAAAGCATCACACCTTTGGTTTAATTGCAGCTGTTTTGTTTTTAATGGCGTACTTAGCTACCTGGGCTTGCTAATTACTTTGACATCTGCCCTGATTAAGTCAGCTTAATTTTCTGGAAATTCAAGAGCACTCAGAGTTTTAATTGAACTAAAGGAGGTGGAAGTGAGCCTCCCATCCTTTGTTAAATGAACTCTCCCGGGGAAAGGAGAGAGAAGGAAAATGTCATGTGTCAACATACAGCGTCACTCGGGGCAAATTAGACACAGCTAATTTGTTGCAAAGGGACCAAACGCACCACAAGGCCTTGTCTGCAGTCCATATTGTGGGTGATTAAAGGAACGGCTGTAAATTCAGGGCATTTTCTAGCACCAATATTCATCTACAGTACAGCAATGCTGTTACTCTGTTGTGTGCATATTGATGCCCTATTGGAAGGACTGGCAGTCTAAAGCGTTTGTTATAAACAGAGCACCCCGTACCTTTGTCATGCAGTGCCAGGGAGCCCTTTAATTACGGATGCTTTAACATTTCTGTTAAAGTTTTAATAGAAACTTAGAGAAGTACTCCTATTCTGTTCACTGTGGTAAGAGCTCCCAACGATGGAGTGCTAAGTAGTTCTTTTTATAGACCTAAAATTATAGACTCCTTTTAAAAGGGGGGAGAAGCAACTTCAGTTTCAGAGAAATTTGAACATTCGCAGCACCGTCTCTTGCCTGTGAGGAGGATTAGGAACCTGACCTGGGGTACCAGGCAGCTGCCCTGCATGAGGAGAGGTTGTGGAAGTCTCTAGGAAGAAGCCCCTCTCTGGCTCTCCAGACAGGGACCCAAACTGGAAACCCCTAAGACCAGCTGATTCTGGTGCCTGTTCTAGCATGGTCAGCGGCAGCTCTTCCTGCAGTTAAGCAAGCTTAGTGAGGTATCCGGAGAGTTACTGTAACCGTTTTGTCATAGTAAAGTGAGAGTCCACTGAAGCTATGGTTAACTATACCCTCTTACGGATGTTGGTGTTCGATCTGGGTCAGAAGGTCCTTGAGATAAAAAGGAGACACACACACAACACACACACACACACACACACACACACACACCTCATCTAGTAACAGTGTATGTACGCTTTTCAAACAGGAAAGGCTGGGAAGTCTAGGCCGGGCATTTATAGGCATGATCGTGACTATCTGTGTCCTTTCGATGACATGTTTGAGGTCCACATTTGAGGTCCATTCTAAGCAGTATTGCTATCAAGTGGGCAAACTGCGTGTGCTGGGTAAAATCCTTTCTATTTTTTCCTGCATAAAGTATGGATTTACACGCAGTGTATAGGTACCTGTGGCAGTGCAGTTTCATGGCAGGCAATTAGAAATAAAATATCCTGAGATGCTTCTGGGAAGCAGTAATATCAAAAAGCAGGCCAGCCAGATGGCTCAGCAAATAAAGGTGCTTGCTGCCAAGGCTGCCACCTGAGTTTGATTGCTGGGATCCACACGGTGAAGGAGATAACGGACTCTTGACATTGCTGTCTGACCTCTATGTGCACACGTACAGCACAGATAAGTCAATGTAACTTAATTAAAATAACTGTGGAAAAACTGACATAAAGACATTCATTTTCTGTATTTTTAATACTTCTTAAATGAGATTGGGTTTAAAAATTGATAAGCAATGATGTATATTACACCATTAGATATTATGACTGTTTCTCAGATCCGATCAAATGCTGTGCATTTCATAGCACTGGGAGAGTAGGTTATCTTCATTATTTGACCAGGGAAAATGTAAGATTCTGTTTCTTTTTATTCAAGTCGATGGTTTTATTGATTTATTGTAGCACTGGGGATTGAACCTAAAGTCTTATGCGTGAAAACCAAACTCTCTACCACTAAGTTACTGCCCTGGTCCTCGACTAGTCACAAACAAAGCTATCGACTAGCTGTCATCTCTCTGTCTCTGTCTCTCTCTTGCTACCTCCCCTTCTCTCCCCCTCCCCCTCCCCCTCTTCCTCTCCCTCTCCCTCTCCCTCTCCTTCTCCTTCTCTCCCTCTCTTCCTGCCTCTTGCCTTCTGATAGAGTCTCACATATTTTGCCCTGACTGGACTTGAACCTCATGATTCTCCTGCCTCTGCCTCCTCAGTTCCAGGATTACAAGTCTGTGCCACCACACCTGATTTTCCTCTTCCCTTGTCTAGTGAAACCTTTTCATGGATGAGTTTCAAGGTCAGAGGTTTTAGTCATTTGAAATTCCATTGTGACCCGATCAAAATGTCTTTCTTTTTTATTTTTATTTTTTATTTTTTTATTTTTTTATTTTTTATTGGATGTTTTATTTACATTTCCTATGTTGTCCCCTTACCCCATCCCCCACCCACCCCGGAACCCCCAATCCCCTCACCCCTCCTCCTTCTTCTCTGTGGATGTAACCTCTATCTACTCCCCCCCACTCCCACCTCCCCACCCTCAAAATTCCCACCCCCTGGGGCATCCAGCCTTCATGAGGTCAAGGTTCTCTTCTTCCACCTATGCCCAGCAGGGCCCTCCACTCTTACATATTCAGTTGAAGCCCTGGATTCCCCCCCTAAGTGCTCCCAGGCTGGTGGTTTAGACCCTGGGAGCTGTGGTTGGTTGGTATTATTGTTCTCCTCATGGTGCCGCAAATCCTTTCAGCTCTCCTTCAGTCTTCACTCTAACTCCTCCATTGGGAACTCCATGATCAGTTCAATGGCTAGTTGTGAGCATCTGCCTCTGAATATGTCAGACTCTTGTAGACATCTGAGGAGACATCCATATCAGGCTCTTATCAGCATGCACTTCCTGACTTCCACATCAGCATCTACCTTTGGTGACTGCACATGGGATGGATACTCAGGTGGAAAGGTCTTCAGACGGCCCATCCTTCAGTTTTTGTCCCTCGCTTTGTCTCCATATTTGCTCCCTTGAGTTTTTTGTTGCTCCTTCTAAGAAGGACCGAATCACCCCCACTTGGTCTTCCTTCTTTATGGACTTCATGTGGCCTGTGAGTTGCATCTTGGGCATTTCAAGGTTCTGGGCTAATAGCCAATAATCAGTGAGTGAATACCGTGTGTGTTCTTTTGTGATTGGCTTACCTCACTCAGGATGATAATTTCTAGTTCCATCCATTTACCTAGGAACCTCTCAAATTCATTGTTTTTAATAGCTGAGTAATACTCCATTGTGTAAATATACCACATTTTTTGAATCCATTCCTCAGTTGAAGGACATCTGGGTTCTTTCCAGCTCCTGGCTATTATAAATAAGGCTGCTATGAACATAGTTGAGCATATGTCCTTATTATATGTTCGAGCATCTTCTGGGTACATGCCTAGGAGTGGTATAGCTGGATCCTCGGGTAATGCTATGTCCAATTTTCTGAGGAACTGCCAGACTGATTTCCAAAGTGGTTGCACCATCTTGCAGTCCCACCAACAATGGAGGAGTGTTCCTCTTTCTCCACACCCTCGCCAGCATCTACTATCACCTGAGTTCTTAATCTTAGCCTCAAAGTGTCTTTCTAATTCTTCTCTTGCTCCTTATTGCTGCCTCCCAGGCCCCCTAGGCCATGTTTGCACCCCAACCTCTGCCCACTCATCCCCCCCCTTCCCAGCCAGCACTTTTCTATGTCCAGATCCATTTCTTGAATTCATGTCACTTTCTTACCCTAAAATGAAGGGCGGCCACATTCTGTCCTTTCCATTGGTTAAAGAAAAATGTGGGTGGTTCTGTTTCGTGGTTTGTTTGTTTTTTTTTTTTCCTTTTTCTTTAGTATTGGGAATTGAACCAGGGGCACTGCACATGCTTGGCAGGTGCTTTGCCAATAAACTACATCCCCAGCCTGAAAAGTGTATATGTTTACATGAGAGACACTGCGTGAATGCCGGCGACTACTGCTGTCTTTGCACTGGAATCCAGCACAGTCTGTGGACAGGGTAGTACCCATGTTTTCGTGGATGCACTTGCTACACTCTGCATTTCTTGTTTTCATTTTTTTTACAGCTGGTCTGGGAAGAACTGGGACATTGATAGCCTGTTATGTCATGAAGCACTACAGGTTTACACACGCCGAAATCATTGCTTGGATCAGAATTTGCCGACCAGGCTCCATCATCGGACCCCAGCAGCATTTCCTGGAAGAGTAAGTGCCCCTTTCCAATGAGTGTGTTTCCTTCTCGCCCCTGAGCCTTTCAGCCCTTGTTCCCTGGCTGAGGACACAGTTATAAAACGACTGCATTGTTAGAGAAGGTGGTGCTTCTGGTAGACTATTGTTGACTTGACAGCTAAGGTCTCTGATCTTGTACTTTGTGTCTCTTAGATCAGGTGACAGAGGCACTCCATCATCTCTGCCTACCCCTTTCCTGTCACTTTCTATGCGTGATGTGGCTACAGTGCAATTTTCTTAAGTCTTCCCACCTAGCACTGCTCATTCCTTTCTTTTGCTTGTGTGTCTAAAAGCAGAACGACTTTTAAAAAAAAGCCCCTCTATAACTGGGGTCAGTCGCTGGATCAGTCACTGGGGTCAGTTACTGGGTCAGTCTCTGGGGTCAATCACTCGGTCAGTCCCTGGGTCAGTCATTGAGTCAGTCCCTGGGGTCAGTCCCTGGGGTCAGTCTCTGAGTCAGTCCCTGGGGTCAGGTCCTGGAATCAGTCACTGGATTTAGAGGGACAATCAAGCTGCTAAAGAAACTTCAATTTTAGGATTCATGTGAGAAGGAATCGTGGAATGAGAAGATAAGGTTCACTAAGTTTCCATTCTGACCAGGTCGCTGCCAGCTTCACGCTAATCATTTGGAAGATTCCTCCCTTACAAACTCCCTTACGCCTATGTCTTTCCAGGCCACTGGGCAGAGAGATACAGTGTGTAGGAATGCCATGTGTGAAACGGCTGGTTTGCCCTTAAAACAGTGAGCACTTAATACTAAGCACAAATAGAAGGAGGAGCAAATTTTCATCTGTTTTGTGATAACAGCTCTGATTGGCCTTGACCTCTGTATGTAGCTAAGGATGGCTTAGATGCCTATGCTTCCACCTTCTCAGCACTGAGATGACAAGGTTGATTGAACTCAGACCTTTCTGAATGCTAGGAAAGTGCATTAACCAGCGAGCCACACCTCCAGCATCCTAGGATTCGATGAAGTGGTACTAGTTGTCTAATTCTAACATACAGTCCGTTTCTGATATCTTATGCAGACACTTTCCTTCTTTGCCCTCCAGTTGGAATGATTCTATTTGACTTAAATCACTTTAGTTTGGATAAGGTGTCCTAGGTAAGAAAGATGTCCCAAGTAAGCTTTTTACATCTGAAATGACCAAGAACCCTTGAGCTCAAGGGAGGACTAGTTTACTAAACCCACGGGGAAATAACTGCTAAGAAAATGAGCATCAGGAAATGAACAGGAAAATCTCAGCTCAAGAGCATGAGACGGGAGCGTGATGAGTTTTAAAGAAAAGTTACACATAACTAGGGTCTTTATTCTTAAAGAGACCACAGGCTTCCTCGAGTTTTCTGTTGCACATTTTATGCATCTATAGCATGGGGTCTATGCCATACGCTTAGGATGCTAACTGCTTGGTAATGTTGAATAAGTGGCCTCAAGGCTTGAAACTTGAAACCCAAATGTCCCTAAATGTACGTCTTTAAGCCATTTTCTCAGTCTTAAAATGATCAGTTGGAAGACTGTCCCTTTAAAAGGCACATTGAGCCCCACTTGCTCCAGGCTCTCAGTTAGGTACAGCTCAAGGACCCAGGACACTACTGGTTCAGGTCTTTTTTTTCTGTGCAGGGTGTCAGGCCCACCATTGTCTCCCTTTCTGCTTGTGTCCCCAATGCTTTCACCACTCCATTTTCCTCTGCCTTCTCTCGTGATGGTATCAGAAGAAATTAGGGTCCCGAGGCATCTGCACTTGGCTTGAAGCCGTGCCCTTTATCTGTAAATGCATACGCTATAAGACTTCGGCGACACCCTTGGATGTGAGTCATACTACAGTTTTTCAAGCTTTTGCCTGAGCAAACTGAAGTGCAGGAGTGACCTACTTCCATAGCTAAGTACTGTAATGCTTAGATCAGAACCTTCCAGAAGGTAGATTTCTTTTATACCTTTTCTGCTTTGTGAGGTGTTTTGAATTTGCATGGGATAATGCCTGCGTTGCTCATGGCATTTCCCGGGCTTTCTTAGATAGGCTTTTTAGTGTTGTGATCTAGGGTTATTCTGCCAAGTTATCAAACGTAACTTTTTAGTCTCTTATTCTTTCCTTTCTGGCTCCTCCTCTCAGTTTTGCCTTTCCTAGCCTGCGATTGGTGTTGCCCCTGGGAGAGATCATTAGAGCACCTGGGACACACATTCATCCAGCAGTTGTGTATTGTCTGCAGGCTTATATCAGGCAGCATTCTTGCTTCCAGGGTGTAACAGTAAAAGTCTCAGCCAAAGTTCTTGCCTTTCTATTGGGAGAGGTATGCCATAGGTAGATAATGTAATTTGTATAGGGGATAGCTTTTGATGGTAGGTGCTATGAAGATTCAATAGAAACAGGGGGAGGAGAACAGGGAGGGGTGAAGAGCTCTCTCTGCACTGGGAGATCAAGGAGAATGTTGAGCACTGAAGGTGTAAGTCCCATGTTCCATGCAGGGAGCATGTGAAGGTCCTGAGGTGGAAACATGCCCACTGTTTCAGTCCGGAATGAAGGCTAAATGAGTTATGTATGGTAGTGCACAACATCCCTAGAACTCAGAATTCTGAGGCAGAAAGATACAAGTTCAAAGTTGCTGGGCTACATAGTGTTACAGGCCAGCCTCAGCAATATAGAAAGACACTATCTCAGAAAACAAAGTGAAATTTAAAAAAAAAAAGAGCAAAAGCTGATGTTGATGGAATATAATAGGCTAGATATGAGTGGCTGAGAGGTCAGGTCAGTGAGTGAGCAAAGCACTCCTCCCATGTGACCTTCCCAAGACCAAGAAGTAGAAAACACCAGCACCTGAGCCCATTCTCGTCGATTTTGTCATTTAACACCCAGTTCAGCAAGGCTATGGTTCTGACTCGTCACACCATAAATGAACTCTGCAGGCTTTTGAGACTTGTCTGAGCAGAACCAAGACGTATGTGTGTCTAGCTTTCTAAATTTCACATTCTTTTGGGCTAACGTTAGAAGTTCCCTTCTATTGCTGTGTAGCATTGGAATGTTTGGCTATGTGATCTGTTTTCTTGTCCTCCTGATGAACATTTAGGCTGTTCCCAGTGTTGGCTAACTTGCATCTTTTGCTCTCATGATCTGTTGGCTAGATACCTGTAATAGAGTGATTGGGCATGTGTGCTTTGGACGTTAGGAGTGTTAGCCAGCAATTACCCGAGGTCTGGGAGCTGAGGGGGTGAGCAGAAGTCTGTCCTAGTGCAGGGCTTGTATGGAGGAGGGGCAGAATGAGGGGCAATTTGGCATGTTGGGAAATATGATAGCATAGGAGTCTAAAGGGCTGCACTGGATAAGCATGTTTACTTTTTCCCTGATTATTTCCTGTTATTAGGCTTAGAAACTTTATTTCAAATGCACTTTTTTCCCTTGCCACTTTAAACATAGCATTGAACCTTCTCCAAGGTTGCTTTGTGCTAAAAGCGAGTTTTCTTTCATTTTTCCCATGCACTTGTTGAGAGCTAACAAAAGGCTTTCTCTGTTAAATGTAAACAAATGAGAAGAAAGTTTATTTCATCCTTCTTTTCAACATGCACCCCGAAGCTCTTAGTGAGAAGACTTTGAAGTAGTTATTTTCTGCCTTAATTCTCTGTTGTAACAAAGACCTGCCAAGAATTAGCTTCCCAAGAGGAAAGGTTCATTTTAACTCTTGGCCTTCAAGGTATCAGCCCATGATTTACTCTACAAATTTTGATTACCTATGAATCACATCTGTGTGTCCGTCCATCCATCTATTCATCCATCCATCCACACATCCACCCATCCATCTACCTATCCATACATACACCCACTCATCCATCTACCCACACATCCATCTATCCACTTATTCACCTACACATCCACCCACCCATCCATCCATACATCCATCCACTTATTACCCACTTACACATCTATCCATCCACTCATCCACCCACACATCCACCCATCCATCTATGTATCCATCCATCCATCCACCCATCCACCCACACATCCATCCATCCATCCACCCATCCACCCACACATCCATCCACCCATCCATCCATCCATCCATCCATCCATCCGTCCATCCGTCCACCCATCCATTCATCCATCCCCAACTCTTCCACTTACCTACTTTTTATTGTCACCATCCTCTATCTGCAATCTAATCACAATCCAAAATGTTACCATCTTACAATTTGAGTGCTGTCTATAGAAATATTAACTTACTTCCTGCTACTGACCATCACTTTTATAATTATTTGAACTATTTCACTAGTGAATGTTTAGAACCACAGCAGAGAGACAATAGCCTTGGTCCTCTCATTATTATTAAAATCTGAAAGGTTTTTTTCTCTTGTTGTCTTCAGCTCTTATACATCTTTTAGAATACATGATGGTAAAAAGTTCACCACAAGTTTACACATAAATTTAAATCATAAATTGAATAAGTTTACAGCAGAGAATGTTTACATGCATATCCATTAGGAGTAATTATCTAGCTAAACATTCATCATCTGTCACAGCTCTACAGGTTCATGAAGAGTTAAAAATCATAACTTTTGTGACCAAGTTATTAGTGAAAGTTTTGTATAGATAAACCCAGTCAATATTTTATATTCTGCCCTTGCACCTATAGTAAATCATTAGTTCCCTTTTTGTGACCTTTGGTTAATGGTTTTACAGCCTGTTGGTATATGTTCTAAGTTGTAGATGCCTGTTTGTTATCCCAGAAACAATAAACTCATGACATTTGAAGACTTGCAGAGTTCTCATTGCAGTTTTGATTATCAGAGAGGACTTAATAGCAGTTCTATAATAAAAGAGCTTAATAATTACTAATGTAATTTTAGGAATTCTTATAGGATCATAATTAAGAATTAAGAAATCATCTATTTGTTTTTATAGTATCACTAAAGGCAGTACATCTTCATTGTTCTGCTCAAAAGGATGGGCTAATACCTAGTGATTTTTATACATATTTAATAATAACAGGAAAGCATATAAATAGCAGGAATCTTTCCTATAATGAAATTCTCCCGGACCTTGCCTGCAGAAGCAAATCCATTATTAACTGTACAGTTCATGGAGGAACCATCTCAGGAAGATCACCTGCTAGTTTTTAGCTTTTCTTTGATGGCTTCTGGCAAGATAGGGTCTGGCCTCAGACTGGCTCTCTATATAGATAAGGATTATCTTGACCTTGAATTTCTGGTTCTTCTGCCTCTACACCATGAGTGCCAGGATTGCAGTTGTGCTTTGCTATTTCAGGCTTTATGTGGTGCTGGGGGTCAAGGAGTCCACTAACTGAGCCATGTTCTCAGCCTGTATGTGTTTTCTTGCATTGCTTCACCAAGGGTGCAGGTAGGGCACAAGAGTTTCTGTCTTACTGCTATAGATAGAGTCAAAACTTCGGATTCTTCCCTCAGTTTGCTGATACTGGGGGCTTCTTGTCACTCCTGGGTGGATATGGAGTTGTAAGCTTTACCTGTGGTTCTACTGATAATATAATGGGCCCCTTCTGGCACCATAGGCTGAGAAGTGAGGCGTGCCAGTAACTGTCCACTGGGATGGAATTCCAAGTTCTAATGTTAGCACCTCTGAGGGGAATGGGGCTTGTTTGCAAGGTGTCATTGTCTGGCTCGCTACATGGCTACCTTCAATGCTTCTGTGATCAGGGAAGAAGGGAGTGAGGTTGCCCCTTGACAGCCTTGTAGGGTGAGACTCTAAGATCCCTTCTCAGTCTTTGCTGGTGGGCTAAAATACAGCCTCTTTTGTTTACTGTGGTATTTAGCTGTACCAGAGCATTCACACATTCACTGTGGAAACTTTCTCTCTCTCTCTATGTCTCTCTCTCTCTCTCTCTCTCTCTCTTTAACTAGGATCATCTTTTGTGGTTCTTTGACTATAGAAAATAAGATTTTGTTGATGGAAAAGACCCTATTGAATCATGATTTGTGGGTTACTTGCTTATTTAGAAGCAAATAAGGGATTTATGTGGCCAAGACAACCCCCAAAGACCTCATTGCTGTGTTGTTTCTTGAATCTCACGGTTTCTAACTAGTTTACCTTCATCTATTTTTTGGAGGCTTCATTTGTTTGTCTCATATATGAGATTTTTTTAAAAAAAATATTCAGTGAGAAGAACAGGGGAAAGTATATGTTTTTCATCTTTCTACAAGTGGTGGCACTGCCTCAAACTTTGAGAAGATTAGCATGGCTAAAGTGTTTGGCCTGATGTTTGCTATGGTAGGCTGTACAATATCCCTAACTGCGCACATTATATTCCCTTGCTCCTGTGTGTGTAATTGTTTAAGAAAAATGGAACCCTGCAGAAGGGATTAAGGATCTTGGTTTTCATGAGTCAGAGAATCATCTAGGGGAGAAGGCAACAAGGCAGAATCTGCATACTTTGAAGTGGAAGGAGTGGAGAGATGTCAAGGAATCTGACAGCCATTGGACACTGAGAATGATAAGAAACAGGTTGTCTCCTCAGAGCTTTCAGGAGGAACCAGTCCTACCTACACTTTGGTCTTAGCCCAGTGAAAGTGCAATTACATGTCTAAGCTCCAACTTTTGTGTTCTTCTTAACCACTGTGGTTGTGGTCATCTACAGTCAGGAAATACTGATGGTAAGGTGCACAGGTTCCAGGGACAGTCAAGATTATTCTGAACTTTTTTTGCGGTTGTCCTACTTTGTAATTTGGAACATTTGACATGGGGGAGTCGTGTGATTGTGTGATACCAGTATTGCTCAAGGGAAAACTGGGCCGCAGGCTGCACACGATGAATCAGATAGATGGGGGTCAGAGAGGCTAAAAAGGAAGCTACTCAGTCTGTCAGGCAGACAGGCTTACTAAGAAGCTAGATATGGGTTGCAGAGATAGAGACGTGTACCGGGAACATTTCAAGGGGAAAAAATAGGCTTTGAAGCCCGACTGGTGCTATGAAGGATGAAGAGCATGAAGTCAGCAGTGACGCAAAATCGTGAATAATTAACAGAGTCATTAGGAGAGAAATGGGAGAGAAAACTGTTCACAGCATCTCCATCTGTCACAAACTATGGAATAGGCACGAGGGGCTGACTGCCTTCTTTCCTTCAGAACTGAGAAGTCAGTCTGCGCCCTTTAAGCTGTATCAGTTCTAAATCTGTCTGTAGGAAAGCTGGTTAGTCATATCCTAATTTCCTTGAAAAACAAAAAACAAGCCAAGGTCCAGGTGATACATGGATGTGTCGTAGTCAGACCCTCTGCTTGTGTCACCTGCATGAAGTGAGGTTTGACGGCACTTCTGCGAATTGCTGATCAACAGCTCCGAACTTTTCCTTTGTTTGATATTTTTCTATTTAAAGATTTCCCTGGGATATAAATAAAGATGTTTGCAAAACACCCATCGAGCGTGTTTCTTAAACTTAAAACTAAAAATACCATCTTAAACTATAAATATCACTGTGAGCCCAAAATGTTTCTACTGTCAAATACCCTTTGGATTCTTGAGCTGATACACAGATAACTGTTATTCTTAGCCCGCTTTTAATGCCCACTTCTCAAAGACAACCTGTAGACATGTGGAGTCAGACCGTGTTTGAAGACTGTCCCACTCAGCTCGGAGTTTCTCCAGAGAACCCACACGGAGCTGAACCACACGGAGCTGAAACCTTAGACCCTGCTGGGTACTCCATCTATTTTGAATTATCTTTAGAAAGTAGCAACGTTGTATTTGAAACCCTTTTCAGTTTTTTTTTAAAGATTAATTTTATGTGTATATATGTGTGCCTGTTTTTCTGTCTGTGCACTGTGTGCATACAAGGGGCCTGTGTAGGCCAGAAAAAGGTGTCAGATCCTTTGGAACTGGAGTCACCAATTTGGAATTGGTGGCTTGTGAGAGCCACCTGGTATACGCAATGTGAACCAAACCTGGATCCTCTCAACAGGCAACCAGTGCTCTTAACTGTTGGGACATCTCTCCAGTGTCCTCTCATCCCCACTCCAACCCGTTTCAATCTTAAATTCATGGATTCCCAAATTCTCTGTAGATATTAGTTGTAAGCTGTCATCCGTTAGAAACATTTCTGCATTTTCAGTTAGTCGCAAGCCTTTTCAGGGCTCCAGTGATGTCATTTGTTAAAGACTTATCCTGACTGAGCAGATCTGGGTGACACTTGAAAGTCTGCATTTCTAACACAATGCACTGGTGTGCCCTGACACTGGGCCTTACCCCACGTTCAGTTAAAAAGGGGCTTCAGCTCACTTTTACTCTGTTCTATCATGTCTTAGTCAGTGTTCTATTGCTGGGAAGAGATACCATGACCACGGCAACTCATAAGAGAAAGCATTTAATTGGTGCTTGCTTATTGTTTCGGAGATTTAGTCCATTATTGTCATGGCAGGGAGTATGGCAGCAGGCAGGCAGACATACTGCTGGAGAAGGAGCTGAGAGTTCTACACTAGGATCTGCAGGCAGCAGAAAGAGAAAGCCACTGGGCCTGTCTTGGGCTTTTGAAAACCTCAAAGTCCACCTCCAGTGATACACTTCAAGCAGTGCCATTCCCTGGTGACCAAATATTCAAGTCTATGAGACAATGGGGGCCGTTCTCAAACCATCACATACCACAAATTGCCAAGATATACCACATCTTTTGTAAGTGCTTAGAAAACTTGGTGAATTAATTTCACAGTTGGGTTGAGCTGGATCAGAAACTAATAGTTTAACCATTCCCCAATACCCCCCCCCAAAAAAAAAGAACTAGGCAAGGTGGCTTGCACCTTTAATCTCAGAGCCGGAGAGAAGGAGAGAAGAGGTAGGAGAATTGGCCAAGGCTTGACGGTCTGCTAGTCTTGACAATTGATGAGCTCTAACTCCCATAATAGATTGTTTCCCCCCCACCACCAAAAAATGGTGGATTGAGATGCAAAAAGATACCTGAGATTGTCTGCTGGTTTCTACTCCCCACTCATGTACGTTATACCCAGCCACATAAATACACGGCTTGGGGTGAGGCTTAGAATTGTACTATATTAGGGTGCTTGCTAAAAAGCCTGGGGCCCCCAGTTGAACTATGTGGTTCACACCTGAAATCCCAGCACTGGAAAGGAGAGGCAGGAGCACGTCCTCACCCACACAGTAACCATTGGGTTCTCCAGGCTTGATTGCTACTGGTTCTCTGGTTCTCTATGTGATCTTGCACATGATCTAATCATTCAGCAGTAGATCAAGGAGCACAGCTTAGCTGTTTCAATGCCACATTTAGACAACTAATACTTGATCTTTCCTAAAACATAAGAACTTAAAGTCTTTAAGATTATTAGGAAATTATATTTCAAGAGTAGACGATATCATGATTGTCTGTTGAAATAGCAGGCATTTTTGCTTAAGGTTTTAGTTTATATTGTTTGTTAAAAGTCACTTTTTTTTAGTTACATAAATTGCTGATTTTCTTTTCAATATTTACTCTTGAACCTTTCAATTTATTCAGTTCATCAGTTGACATTAAAAAGTTACTGATGAAAAAAATCCTAAAAAATGTGGGTTCAAATGTCAACAGTGGTTAATAGTATTTTCAACAGTTATGGCATAAGAAACTTACCTTGAAATACTTGTGCCAATTACATTAGATAATAGTTTGGATCTTTTTTTGTAATAAGTTTTAAAATTAAAATTTATTTTTAATCATAAAATTTTAACCACTTTAGATGTTCAGTTTGTTGATCTTAAGTATATTCTCAATGTTCTGTAGCCCTCCCCACTATTTGTAAAATATTTTTTAAATCATTCCAGATAAAAAGTTTATACCTATTAAATATAAAGCTTCCACTGACCCCTTATTCTTGTTCCTGGTGCCTTCTACTTTACCAAATTTTCGTAGTCTAGGTATCTCATATCATGTCTGACTTATTTTCCACATCATAATAGTTAATTATACATGTCAAATTTGTAGCTCAGTCTTGGTGGCATGCATCAAAATTTTATCTGCCACTTCATTTTTGTTTTGCATTGATGGGAAATGAACCCAGGTCTTTTGCATGTAAGGCAAGCCCTCCTATTATGGAGCTACACAGCCAGTCCTTTCAACCCTTTTAAATCCTGAATACTATTCCTCTGTATTTTGTTTATGCATTAACTTGCTAATGGGCATTTGAGTTGTTCCCAACTTGGGGATGTTGTGAGCATGAGGGCCCATGCTCAGTTCTTTTTGAGTTGCTGGACTATGTGGAATTCTCCGTGTAGCTTTTGGAGGCACTGCCACGTTCTTTTCCACAGCTGCTGCCCCATACGACATCTCCACCTTCAATGCATGCTGGTCCTGTATGGAGTCATACAATGCTTGGTGCCCTCAAATGGCCAGAGATGGAAAGAGTTGAAAGAATATTGTGCTAGATTACAAAGTGTACATTTTGGCCAGACACGCAGATGGTCTAACAGCTGATCATAGAAATTCTATACCTAAAAGATTTATTTACCTGAGTCTTTTAAAGTTTATTCCAAATGATTTTCCCCTCCTTGTAATTTCCTTGTGCATTTCAGGATTAAAAGCCTTCCCGTATACTATAAGAAATTCTGCACAATCTTTCACATGCTCTCCCATCATGTGTGACTCTCTGAATACTTTCCCTCACACTCTCTGCCTCTTGGTGTCTGCTTCTTGTCTGCCATTTTGATATTGTTTGACTGTTTCACTAGAGAATACCCTGAGCCAGGAGTTACCTGTGTGTCTGTCATAGCTCTGAGACATGAGTAGGAAGTGCTCAGAGTAGATGGGTCCTCTGGTCATTGCTAGATCAAACTAGAAAATGGATTAGGCAGCTGGGGAGATGGCTCAGTATATAAAGTACTTGCCATGCAATCGTGACAATCAAAGTTCAGATCCACAGAACCCATGTAAGAGCCTGACGGACTCTTTGGCCTGCTGTAATCTTTGTATCTGGTAGGCAGAGACAGGGAGGGTATCTGTCCCCTGAGGCAAGCTGGCTAGCTAGACTAGTTTGTCTGTGAGCTCTGAGCTCATCAGAGAAACTCCCTCAGCATGTAAAATGGGGGGTGA
Organism: Grammomys surdaster; assembly: GCF_004785775.1. NCBI lineage: Eukaryota > Metazoa > Chordata > Mammalia > Rodentia > Muridae > Grammomys > Grammomys surdaster. The sequence continues at coordinate 9,227,034 of NW_021620966.1, read as the reverse complement.
CTGAAGACTTCTGACCACAACTTCAGGCCTCTGCATGCACACACATGCACACACATGTACACACACGATACATACACACACACACACATATACAACATACAGTGTATGTACATAAAACACACACACACACACACACACACCACATCACATGCGTATACAAGCTTAGAAGAAAATGGGTTCGGTTTCTATATCAAATGACTAAATCATGGCTTTTGATGAACACTGGGGTCAAAGTTGGTTCATCCTGGTAAGCAGTAATTGGATGGAAAGCCTGAAGTTAACAGTGAAGAGACAGGATAACATGATGCATCAATAGCTTTCTTTAAGGAGGTGAGGGAGAATGAGTGAGCCCTACATAGAAGCAACCGCACAGTGTCTTCCTGCACTCGAAACCACAAATATTTAAAATAGCACATCCGACTTGAGTTGTACTAAAAGCAGATATTTACAACAAAGCATCCAAACTAACTACACATTAGCTCATACTGAAGCGAAATTACTTATCTATCTATCTATCTATCTATCTATCTATCTATCTATCTATCTATCTATCTATCTTTTATATCACACATAGGTCTAGCTGGAATCTGAGTGATTTGGGCCAGGATGTGGCAAAAAACAATCACCTCAACCCTGGCTATGTCTCTCAAAAAGGCTGCATTCAAATGGAGATAAGACTCTTCCTGCTTCCAAGTATATCAGCCAGTAGTGACGGGGCCAGTCAGTCATTTCTTACTTGGAAAATGTGCTACGATATTGGAAGATTGGCTTTCAGTAGATATGCTAGCTTTACAAGAACCGAGTTTTCAACGTTAAATACTTTAAAAGACACATTTTGCTTCTTTTGTTTGGGAGGAGGCTTTTAAGGCGAGACAGACAGTGCTACAGATGCTAGCGCGTGCGACGTCTGGGGAAAGGTATCTCCGTGAAAGGCCGCTTCCTTTGCTCAAGAAGCAATTGCGTACATCATTGCTTAGCAACACTCGCCTCAGCTCTGACACCTTATTCATCTTTAATATTCAGGTTCAGATCAAGTCTTTCCAGAGATGGGGCAGGTCGAGTCTTTGAAACCAAGCAAGTGGAAGTTGTCACTTGGCAATTTTCACCATAGGGCTGTCAGCATGCTCTGACTCTTCAGCTTATAACCAGTGTTTGAATTGGAAATGTCTTTTCACCTCAGCCTCTTTTAGGTCCTTCTGACTCTGTTCCCACTTCATTTTGTTTTCCCTTAAATCCATAAAAATGCTACCACAATGTCTGTATTTAAATACATTTAAATATGTTAGCATGGCACTTGAGACCGGTCCATCATGAGCAAGGACGCTTTCCCAAGTAAGTCCTGCTTCAGCCGAATTAAACAGCTCTGTGTTCTGTATGCCATTTCCTCAGCTTGTGCTTGTTTTGGGGTGAGGTGGGATGGGGTGGGGTATAATCTTGGCTGGATGAGTCCTGCTTATCTTTCCCTGCATCATTTGTTTAAGGACAGGAATTCATTCTGAGAAATGTATCTGTAAGCAACTCTGGCATCCGGTGTACTTTACAAACGGGCTGGCCATCACCAACATGGTTTTTGGAAGGTGGACATGCAACCACTGCATTATAACATGACAATTGTGTTTTATGGAAGACTTCCTTTCTTATGTGGGGGAAGAGAAAAAAGAATGAAGAGAGTGAAGGGAGAAAGGAGTTGTGTGTGTGTGTGTGTGTGTGTACACATAGACACTTGGTCACTGGGCTCAGAGGGGACATCTGATTCCTTTAGATAGGACTGGGTCCCTTTGACTTGGGTTTCGTATGAGTCTGGGCCACAGTACCTCAATATACTGGATCTCACTTGTTTACTTTCCCATTATTCTAAAGTTTTTCAAGACAGGATTTCTCTGTGTAGCCCTAGCTGTCCTGGAGCTTGCTCTGTAGATCAGGATGGCCTTTAACTCACAGAGATCCACCTGCCTCTGCTCTGCCTCCAGAGTGCTGGGGTTCAAGGCTTGGGCCAATACCGACCAGCTCAGTCTTTATTCTCAAATCCCTCCTTTCTCTGTGTTTCATGTATCTGAATTTGTCTGACTGTGTGACAAGGCAGAGCCTCTCTCTTACAGCGACAGTTCTTGGATGTTCCTGTATGAATTTATCAGCCGTCTCCAGACCTATTTTTTCTCTGTCAAGGACTCTGCTATTTCTTACTACAATTTGAATCCCATAAGAGTCAAGCATCAGATCAGGGTTATGATATGTGCTGGTGTGAAGTAGAAAGGTTGGGAGTGTACAAAAGTGAGGGCAGGATGCTTTGAAGATATGGAAATATAAGAGTCTAGGCTATGCTTTTCTAAACATTTGCACAAAGGAAAGCAACTAAGGTTGTTTAAAATGTGTGTTTTTACAGCTGGTATAGAAGTTCAATGTGACTCTGTGGTCACTAACATCATCAGCTTGTATCCTAGGCTTTGAAAATACAGCTTGAGGGCTAGCTTCTGAAAAATAACTTCTACCACAATAGAAGATAGGTACAGCCTGATTCATTAGTGAACTGGTGTGGATAGATTTCTGAGCTATTGTTCGTATTTTAAAAATCTCATCTAATTTTAGAAGTATTTAATTTATTTAGAAGCATAATGGTATACTTCACCTTTCTAGTCTGTTAACTATTTTGTTAATATCTTTCTTATTAAAATATAGCATTGATAAGATGACCATTGTTTATTTTAAATCTCTCTCTCTCTCTCTCTCTCTCTCTCTCTCTCTTTACAGAAAACAAGCATCATTGTGGGTCCAAGGAGACATTTTTCGATCCAAACTGAAAAATAGACCATCCAGCGAAGGAAGTATTACTAAAATTATTTCTAGCTTGGATGATATGTCTATTGGTGCAAATTTATCTAAATTACAAAGCACAGAAAGGATTGGAGAGGTGAGTTTTCTCCAGGAGGCATCTACCTCCCTAACACCAACATTCTTTGTCCATTGTTCTTACATTGAACACAGATCTCGTGGTCCTATCTTTTCTTTCTTTTAAAAACATACATCTATCATATGTATGTATGTATGTATGTATCATGTGTGGGGTGTGTGGGTGGGGAAGTATATGTGCACACATGCACACATGCTACAACACATATGTGGTAGTCAGAGGACAACTTTTGGGAACTGGCTCTCACTTTTTACCATGTGTGTTCTGGGGATCAAGTTGAGATTGTCCTCAGGCTTGGTGGCAAGCATCTTTGCCTGCTAAGCCATATTACCAGTTCAAGTGACCTTATCTATTCCCTGGGCTCCTGGGAGGGCTAAGCTTCTAACCTTGGAGTCATTGTCCTGTAGAGTACAAAGCAGAGAGCAAAGAAACCAGGTGTCCTTGTAAAGGCAGAACCAAAGTCATAATTTAAGGAGAACACTTATAAAGGGTGTAAGGACTATTTATAGAAAGGCAGCAGAAAAGTAAAGTTTCCGTTTGAAGACAGAAATAGATACCAAGAAAAAAACGTGGGATGCTGTGTTTGTAGAGACTGTACCTAGCACAAGTGGTCCTTTGAAAGCCTCCAGTTCATTTTGATTTCTAAAGAGTGCAGAGGAAAAGCAGAGCCAGGACAACTTGTTTTACCCAGACACTTCTCCAAACAAACCACTTTAAATCATCATTCTGTCGTGGCTGATTTAATCTGCATTACCACCCAGTGAAACAGATAGTATCTCTCTGTTTGGTGCTAGGGAACTCGTGTTCCAGAGATGGACTGACTTCAGTTTTAGAGCATGATGCAATCCGTGTCTGTCTGATCCCAAACTCATGCTTTTTTTTCTTTCTATTGTTCTCTGCTTTCTTTGAAGTAGCAGGAAATGACTTATGAAGGATTTGGTGTCTGAGCTTTTGGGGAGCTGGAAGCAACAGTGCTAGTATCATTTGTTCTAATTCTTCTCTGTGGATAAGAAAGGAGTGTTCCAAAATGGGATGTGCCCAAGGGTCTTGAATGATTTAATAGCAGAATCACTTTCGGAATTGGGCATCCAATGCTTAGTTTAGGTAGCTCTTCCTCCTTTAGGCCCCAAGAAAGGGCTTGTAGCCTGGGCTAACCTGGAACTCATGGCGATCCACCTGCCTCAGTCACCTGGATGCTGGGATTATGGTCACAAGCTATCATGCCTGACCCTAGTTTAGCTCTTTGAGAACCATTGTGCCTGATGTAACAGCTGTAAAGTTGGGGATTTGGGCTATGTTTTTATATTCCTAAAGAGGTAGAAGAGAGGGCTGGGGAGACAGGTCAGGGGATAAAGCTGTTGCCTTGTAAATATGAGACCCGGAGTTCATTTCCACAGAGACCAAGGAAAAGCTGGGCAGGTGTGATAGCTACCTATAATCTCAGAATAGAGGAGGCAATGGCAGCGGATCCCTGGGACAAGCTGGATAGTCAGAGTAAGAGACCCCGCCTTAGCAATCAAAGTGGAGAGTAATCAAGGAGGACACTTGATGTCACTTTGTAACATCAGACATTTACATACATGTGTATGTACATGTATGTACCCATATATAGGGTGCACTCATACACACACACACACATGCACACACAAGCATGCATGCACACACTCACACACATGCAGAGATAAATGAGCCTGGTGAAACATTTAAGCAACAAGTGTAGATTTACATTACCTTAGCTGGATGTCCATTGACCCAGACCAGAGTCTTGAGAAAATTTACTGCCCCACCCCCACCCCCCCAGCATCCACATGGATGGAATACACAGCTGTCTCAAACCAATGCTTGGCATCCTCCAAAGGCTTCTTTTAGTCAGAAAGACACGAGAGCTTGTCGAGGTGAGGGAGAGCTTCACTCTAGGACACAGGATGGAGATTGCTGAAGGAACTGGGGATCTATCTTCTGGTCCATAGACAGTGCATTCTCCTTGTCCTCATAAGATGAAGGGAATGGCAGATCCCTGGGATCTTCTCTACTCCTGAGGGCTATCTCATGGTCAAACCACTCCACCAAGAGACCTCCTCTAAATACCATCACTGTGGGTTAGAATTTTCACCATATAAACTCTGGGGAATGTGTTAAAATATGTAAATTTTGGTAGGGCCCATCATTATTTCATTTTAGCTATTCATGAATGCTATTGTTTGTACTGTTAGAGAGGAAATCAAGAAACAACCAGTACAATGAGTACAATGGGATATCAGCCACTTCATTGCTATGACCAAATATCTGTCAAGGAACAAATTAGGAGGGAGGGGCTTATTTTGGCTCACGGTTTGAGGGGGCAGAGTCCGTAGCTGCAGGGAAGGCATGGCGCTGGGGGCCTCCATAGCAGCGAGAGCATGTGGTAGCTATTCATGTCATAGTCAGCAGGAAGCAGAGCAACTTGGCCTTGAAGATGGGCAGGGCTCTAAAGCTCAAATCCTGGTTTCCTCCATCCTTCTCAGCAGCCCACTTCTGCCAGTCAGGTTTCACCTCCTGAGAGTTCCACATCCTTCCGAAAGAGTACTACCATCTGGGGACTAAGTTCTCTGACACAAGAGCCTGTGCTTTGTGCCCATGCCATAAAAGATGACATAGCCCTGCATAGTGGCTTGCTTGTGGCTTTTGGACTTCATACATAGTTGATGCCTTATACAATGAACACTTCTGGACTATTTTTTTTTGTAGATGTGTTAATCCAGTACCAGTGCTGGAACTAGTACTAGTATAATCCAGTATCCTTTCGATAGAACACTGCACAGAGAAGGGGAATTGAATGGACTCAATGGAGTTAGAGAAGTATTTAGTGTTTTGTGAACGTCAAGTACAAAAATAAGAATGCTGTAGGGATTTTAGCGTGTTCCAAGTTCTGTATTGGTCTGTAGAGGAAGGGCCCATAGAAGTTCTGGATTTCTTTGTGCATAAAGTACAAAAGGCTATATTCCTCTAAACATTACCTTTATAAAAATGAAAGGTTGAAAGCAGAGAATCTCAATTCCATTTGGATTTGTGGCTCTACAGTAGTTTTTTTTTTGTGATTGGTTATTAAGAAGCACTGTAATTATGGTGTTATAACATTCGAATACAGGAAAACAGTAGCTGGAAAGGATGGGACTTTTTGGTGAATTTCTCAGCACACTCAGAACTGTGAGGAGTCTTTCAGAGCTGAAGCTGTCCCTTTGTGGAACCTGGCCTTCAGTGCTGTGAGTTACACTCACCACCCATGTGGGGGCAGCCTGTGTCCCACCTCCCCCCCAATGCTCCTGCTGAGCTGGGAGCTTTTCTCCCATGCCGAGGTTTTTAACCTGCTCCCATCACGTTTCTGATCCCTGGACTGCACAGTCTTAGTAAATGCTACTTGAACGAACCAAGAAAGCTTAGCATTTCAGATCCAAGAATAAACGAGAACAGACACACGAAATGGAGCAGATCCAAATGGGTGGGTGACGTCACATGCTCAAACGCAAAACAATGCCAAAAATAAGGATTCTGTATGACATTCAGGGCCATAAGAAGCCGAGAAAGTGGCCAGAAGAAGGAATGTGAAGGGCTTTATTTAAAAACAAATATTTGAGCTAAGCTAGGAGTTTAGTGGTGACAACTAGCTAGGTAGTATCCACTGTGTACCAGGAACCATTTTAAGCACCTTATGTGGATTCACCCCTGTTATACCATATGGCACAGCCACTAGAATGAAGACCATTTGAGAAAGATATAATGGAGTCAGAGAACAGCAGGCAGCTGCCCAAGGTCACACACAGGTTGTACTGAGTTGTCCTTTGAGTGTAGTCACATTGGTTCACAGATTGTACTTCTCCATGAGTCCACTCTGTGGCTCTAATATGTCACTCTCTGTGACTTAAAACAAGACTTTTTCCCGTTCCTCCCCTGAAACTTCTCTCAGAGTCACAATAAGTTCAGTGTTCCATTTAGCTACTCTAGGGCTCTATTACAGCAACAATCTGCCAACCAGTGGATACTCCTGACTTGGAGAGATGTTATTTAGATGAAGATGCTGCTAAGATCCCACCAACTCCTTGTGAATTGATGAACAAGCATATAAGAAAGTAGTGTTGCATCATTGAGATTTCCATCTTCCATCTCCAAGGATTTACTTTCAAGTACCTTTCTTCCATCCTCAGGATGGAGAAGGTATATCTGTTCCCATGGGAACGCCACCAGAACCCACCAGAGGCTTTTGGGAGGGTGGTGGCAGCACCCGGATTCACAATGCAGGGTGCCTTTTCTTGCTTTACTTTAGAAAGTATGCTGGGGCCCATAGAAGACGGGAATGAAGGGCCGGGGAGTTGGTGATGGGGGAGCACTCCAGCTCTCAAAGGTCCAAGCCAATGCAGTGAGCTCAAACAAACCCAAACTCAGTTGCCTAACTCCTCTTGTCCCTTCCTCTTTGCCCCCATTTCCCCTCTTCCTCCTGCCTCCCTCCTCTCTTTCTTTCCTTTTGGCGGTGCTGGGATGAAACCTTGCAGATCCTAAACAAGCACTCAGGCTCTACCACCGACCTACAGCTCCAGCCTCTGAAATCTCATCTCCCTTCTGATCTCAGGAGCTTATTGTGAAGATATCTTTGTCTTCCCCTAACTTTGAAATTGTACAGGTTCAACATCCAAATACTGGTATGAACGTTGGCACCGGTGCCCCATCTCCCTTTTGTATTTGAATTGTTTAAATTTGCTAACAATTCACTTCTCATGTTTGCCTTGCACTCCTTTGATGTCTGTTTTCATCCACCTATTTCAAACTACTATACTGTTTCTTCTAGACTCTCTTGTCTTTATTCCCTAAGGTGGTATATTTTATCTAAGTTCTTTTCATGATGGCACAGTCGACAATCTCCCTGGTAGCATATTCTACTACCGTTTTTATTAACGTGTTTGCCAGAAATTACTTTATCTAATTAAAAGCTATGGACACTATTTTATTATTGTTATATTTTGTCTTGTCTGTATAGGGCTGGTGGAATAAAATACAACCCATTGTCTTTGGGGGTCGGGGCAAGGAGTGAGAGTCTCCCTCAGGGTCAGGCTTGTTGGTCACCGATCTCAAAGACCCTGTGAGTCAACTTAGAATGAGAGAAAATCTGCTGTGGTATGGTCAAAAAGATCCTCGAAGTTGGCTTCACCACATTTGTCATTTGTCACGTGACTCTTCCACCATGCCACACCTCCTCCACTGTATTAGACTGGAATTCCTCTGAAACTATGAGCCCGAGTGAGCCTTTCCTCTCTTAAATGGACCCTGTTGGATATTTTAATCACACCAACACGAAAGTAACTGATACCACACTCTAATGGTATCTCATTAATGGTAATGAGCAACATCTTCAAACTGCCCATCAATCTGCTGGACTGCTTTTACACCTCTAGGTGTCTGGAGTTGAATTCTCTAATTAGTTCTACCCTCACCTCAGGCTTCTGTGACTTGATTATATTAGAGACTCAATTCCCTCATACATGTAGCTGTGCCCATGTGTTTAGTTCTGCATCTCAGGAAGTAGAGATCTGTTTCCATACTGTTTTGTTTTGAAGATTTCATAACTTAAGGCAAATATGTTTTGAATAACATCGTGTAATGCTTGGTTAAGAATTTGTGAGCACAGAGGACCATAGTAGCACAGGTCTATGAGCCCAGCACTTGGGAGGAGAATGCAGGAGGAGCAGAGACTTGAGGCCCCAGCTTTGTCTAGGTAGTGATTTTAGGCCATTCTGGATTGCATGAACCTCCATCTCCAAAACCAAAACCAAACACAAACAAATAAGGGAATAATTATATATCTATACTTCTTAGTCTCTCAAATACCCTAAAATATGCACATAAATAAACAGTACCATGGTTTATCTTTTGCTAGGTTTCTTTGAACCTACTTGCACATCTAGTGCCTTTATCAAGCTGCCTTCTTCCTGATTTCTAAGCAGTTTGCTGCATCCTCCTCTAAACCATCCTCTCTCATCAGACTGTTATAGAAGCCACTTAACTCTGCACCTCTCTTGGTCCTTTCCTTCATCAATTTACTTTCTAACCATGGAACAGCTAGAAGGACATGTTTGCAGTATATTCAAATACATTTCTAAAAATAAATAGAACCCCTAATGCAATACATACAAATAAAAAAAAATATGAAAAACCCCTGGTTCCTACAGGTCTACAAAACACGTTTACATCCCTAGAAATGAAATGTGAGTTTACATATTAAGATGATATTTATATCTTTCAGATATTAAAGATGAACTCTTAAGCTTTCCTAGGTGAAGTTCAAGAGGGCATTTACTTTGGAGCGCGACTGGTTAGCATGTAGAAGATAGCTTTCAAATGAGCTTAGCAATTCCACTTCATGAACATTTCTTTCACAGTATTAGGACGGTGTTTGACAAACATTTGCATCTAGAATGATGCTTGCTAAAGCTGTGTACAGTGCTGAAAGGCAGAGAACAGTCTGACCTAAAGTATTTGTTAAATAAACAATTTGGCATGTCTAGACAACAGGATTTTATGGGGCTATAAAACGACAAGGCTAGGTTCTTTTTCGTTTGTCCTGAAACAGCACAGTAAGTATGTACTCTTAATGAAGAAATAACTCTCAAAGCCGTGTGTGTAATACAACCTGTTTTCATAAGGAGGAGAATGTCAAGGTGACAGGGGAGAGGGGAACGTGCATAGCGCTGTAAATTTCCTGGAGAAAGGTGCCAGGGGACTGTGGTTGTTGTTGGCTTTTGATAGTAAAATGATTTAACATTTGTGTTTTATTTCTTAAGGCAAATCTCTCTCTCTCTCTCTCTCTCTCTCTCTCTCTCTCTCTCTCTCTCT
>NW_021620966.1:9181994-9217255 GCF_004785775.1 Grammomys surdaster | reverse complement strand
TCTCTCTCTCTCTCTCTCTCTCTCTCTCTCTCTCTCTCTCTCTCTCTCTCTCTGTCTGTCTCAGTTAATTTTCTGTTGCTGTGACAAAGCACCATGACCAAAGGCAGCTTGTAGAAGGAAGAATTTGTTGATGCTCACAGTTCTGGAGGGTGACTCCATGACCATTTTGGTTAGGAACATGGCCTCAGGCAGGCAGGCATGGCTCTGGAGCATGCCTGAGAGCTTACATACTTAAGACAACAGCCATGATGCAGAGAGAGAGAGAGAGAGAGAGAGAGAGAGAGAGAGAGAGAGAGGAAGAAGGAGGAGGAGGAGAAGAAGGAGGGAAGGAGGGAGGGAGGGAGGGAGGGAGGGAGGGAGAGAGAGAGAGAGAGAGAGAGAGAGAGAGAGAGAGAGAGAGAGAGAGAGAGAGAGAGAGAGAACCACAAGCACTGACTGGGAAACATTGCCTTTTGAAATATCAAAACCCACCCGCAGTGGTAAACCTACTCCAATAAGGCCATACCTCTTAATCTTTCCAAAAACAGTTCTACTCGCTGGGGACTAAGGACTCAAACATATGAATCTATGGGGGCCATCCCCATTCAAATCGCCAGATTCCACTCTCTGGTTCCCACATGCTAGCAGACATATCATAATACAAAATGCATTTAGTGCAATTTTAAAAGTCCCCATAGTCTTTCAGTCCCTGCACTGTTTAAAAGGCCAAAGTCTTTCCAGAAACTCAAGACACTCTCTTACCTGTAAGCCCTAGTAAAATAAAAACAAACAAACAAACAAACAGATATACTTATAACATACTATGGCACAGAACATGCATCACTGTTCTGAAGGGGAGGAATGGGGCATAGTGAGGAAATACTGGACCAAAGTGTGATCAAAGCCCAGCAGGGTATATTCCAAATCCTGTAGCTCAATATCCAATGTCAAAGGGCTTAGATGGTTCCACCCATCCAGATTTTCTGACTGCAACACCATTCTTCCTCCTTTTCTCTTTAAGAAAAGACACTCTTTTCTTCTCCAGGGAGTATGAGCTGGGACTATATATATATTGTTTCCTTCCTTAAAAAAAAAAAGATTTATTTTAAAATTATCTTTAACCTTTTTTTTTTTTTTTACAGTCCAGTCATTATCCCCCACCTGGTCCCACTCTCCGACAGTTCCTCATCCCATTCTTCCTCCCTGCTCCCCATCTCCAAGAAGATGTCACCACTCCCCAACTCCACCTCACCCCACCCCTCCAGGCCTCCCTACTCCCTGGGGTCTCAAGTCTCTGAGTGTTAGGTGCATCTTCTCTTGCTGAGGCCAGACCAGACAGTTCTCTGCTGTATATGTGTCGAGGGCCTCGTACCAGTTAGTGTATGCTGCATGGTTGGTCTCTCAGTGTCTGAGAGTGAGACTTTAAGAAAGTAAAAACAATATATTAAATGCAGATCTTTAGGTGTGTGACAGTATATTATAGGATTATTATATGTTTATGAAATCTGTCATAAGTAAAAAAAAAATTAGCAAAACCCAACTTTAACCTGATGGAGAATCAGGTCTATAATCCCAGAACAGGAGGAGAAGGCAGGAGCATCATGAACCCAAGGCTAGCCTGAGCTAGTGAGACCATGTCTCAAAAAAAAAAAAACAAAAACAAAAACAAAAAGCAAAACCAAGAAACAACAACAGTAAAAATATGGCTCTTTAAAATTTGCAACGTAGTGATGAAGAAGAAAGACTCCCACATATTATTTTAAATATCCGTTAATTTTATTTAGCTATATAACTTGAAAAATTACTTTATTTCCTGGCATTTTGTAACAGCTTAAAATATGAAAATAGTGTGAGAAAAAATATCCTATTTTCCCCAGACCTCTAAGAAGACTATATTGTTAGTTTCACTATTATATTTCTAAATACCAAAAATTTATTTTTTAAAATAATGAAGAAAAAAATGAACCAAAGACCTTTCTTTCTGCACCTCATGGTTGTTTTAGATAGAGAGCTGCCTCTTCCATCTTCCCACAGGACCTTCTCCTTCTGCGTTGACATGAGAAGCCCTTTCTCTTGAGCTTTCATGGGGCAACACTAGCGGGCCACTTCTACTTCCCAAAGGATGGAATTTCAGAAGGAACCATACTTTCCCGATGGAGTGCTGTTGGCTCTTTAACTCCCTAGGGGGCTTGCGTGCTTCCTGGAGGGTTAACTAATGCAGAGCGTGACTGGGTAGATGTCTCCAGTTATCTTACCAAGAATGCTCATAAGTAGGTTATGGAATTTGCAGTAGTGGCTCTTAGAAACATCTGGGATGTGTTATAGTCAGGATTGAGCCAGTCTGTTTGCCAAAGCCTAATGTGTCCACATGACAGTCTCTTTGGTTCTGACCCATTGGCATAGACCTATTCCAGCTTCACACTTCTTTGACTTGGAATTTGACCAATATATTTAAATGCTGAGTGTGTGCTTACTGCTGAGTTTATAATGCATTTGAATGATTCAATCAACAGGAAGATCACTTCCTGTTTGGTAAGTAAGAGCATTTGCTCTTATCTATAACTGTTAGGTTACCTATGCTCTATTAAGATATCAGTAGAGCTAAACTCTTTGTAATGACCTTTCTATGGGACGTGCCTGTTTTTCAGAATAATTTCGAAGACGAAGATATGGAAATTAAAAACAACTTAACACAGGGAGACAAACTACGTGCCTTAAAAAGCCAGAGGCAGCCCCGCTCCTCGCCATCCTGTGCATTTAGGTAGCCTCATCTTTAAACCTTTCAGTTCATAGAGGACTTCTGTTTGTGGGTAACATGTTCCTTCTTCACTTCACAATATCATTCTACAAATCCCGAGTTTACCTGTGTTTCTGATACATGGCTCTTTTGCCCCCACCCCAAGCTGTTATGTGTCTCACCACATACCATGCTCACTGTTGGAAGTAGCTATGCTTTAAATGCTTATGAAAACAGTTGTTACACCCCTGTTTCTGGAATTCGGCCTTGAGCTGCTGAGCAGTTCTTTCTGGTTCTCTCTTCTAAATTCTATTTGGAGTTTCACAAGAGAGTTTCTGGCACTCTGTCCGGTCCTCACAGGTATGCCAGGGTATTGTATGGAAACCATAGTGTGGAGAAAAGGAAGGTTGGAACAAGTTTTGGTGTATTCCTGACTACCTGACTTCACCTTCGATTTCTGAAGGTTGGATAAGTGATTCCTCTATGTGTTGGAGAAATTGTAAGCCATCTTGAATTGAAGTTTGAAATTAACCAACAAAATCAGTGCTGATAGTGGATATCTGATTATAAGGTAGTTGAAACCCTGTGATTGTTCACACAGGGTTGAAAAGAAAATGAATCTTATTAGGGTGGAAAAGTTGGTTATATCAGGACAGTGGTTCTCACCCCGACCCCTTGGGTGTCGAATGACCCTTTTACTGGGGTCCCATATCAGATATCCTGCATATGATATATTTACATTATGATTCACAACAGTAACAAAATCATGGTAATGGAGTGGCAACAAAAATAGTTTTATGATCGGGGAAAGAGTTACCACAACATAAAGGAAGGTATTAATGGGCATTAGGAAGGTTGAGAGCCTTTGCATTGGAAGAAAGTAAAGTTTAGCAAATGCATATGCAAAGGGACCAATCCTTCCTGCACAGATCTCAGAAGCCATGTTTAGATGTGAACTTTCTTTTGAATTCTGTGAAATTCCAAATATGGGGTAGACTTTACCGTCATGGCATTACCAGCAAACCCTTCCACTGAGCCATCTTTTTGTGTAAAAACAAGATGATAAAGGAACATTGATGGTGAAGCACTAACACTGCCTGCTGGTGTTGGGATTCATTCTGTAAAGTGGGTGAATGCCCATATCCATCCACACAGTTTTTATCTTTCCATCGTTTAACATCTTTATGTCCCTGATACAAATGCCATATGTGGTCCTTGTTTTACTGTGGGGACCTGGTGATACCTGAGCTCTTGTCTTCTGTTTTCGCAGGTCAGATGATATGAAAGGACACCAAAGGGCAATGGCCCAGACTTTCAGGTACTGTCCACAGTTAGCCACAGTCAATATATGTGATCTTTAAGACACGTTTTCCAAGAATCAGACTCCATAAAAATAAATATAACTACCAGCTTTCTCTTCTTCATTTATTAATTTTGGTAGTTGGAATAAAACCAGGAGCAGCCAGTGCTCTTAATCACTAAGCCTTCTCTCCAAATCTGAAATAAATGACATTTTTAGTGCTTACTGTTGAAAGGACATTTCCTGTCCTTCCCTTAGGCTATGTTCAGTGGTTATGACCTCTAGGTCTTTTGAGCTTCCAGCACTTTCTGTTTTCTAGTAAACTCCAAAGGGCGGTGCAACTTTCTTTTTAACCTAGAGACTGATTCTGATCTCTTTTCACTTGTTAGCGCCTTTTACTCTATTTTTTTTGTTTGTTCATCTCTGTGTAGTTTTTTAAATTATTTCTATTTCCTCTTTCTATTACTCATGAGAAGAGGAAATATTAGTGTTCTTCTCTTGAAAAAAAGTTCTTTGATCCTCCTGAAGTGGTACCCGGACACTGGTATCACCCAGATCCATTGTGGCACCTGCCGAGAACACTAAACATAATTGGCTGGTGTTGCTGATAAGTTAGGACAAGGAAGCGGCATTTTCTCCTGGAGGAGAAAGTTCTAACCATGGTGGTGTTTAATGGGTAGCTCTTACTGGCTCAGGATTCTCTAATGCCTGAGTCACTTCCCTGTGTAACCTTGCCACTTTTGCTTTAGGGGAAGATATGGCATAGGCAGTGCTGAGGGAGATGGATGATGGAGAAAAGGGTGGAGTAAACAACTTTCTGAAGCAGACAGAAAGCACGGTCCAGCTTCAGCATAGGGTTTTCCTAGGACAAACGGTATTGGGTATTAAAGCTGTGACTGAGTCCTGACTCTCTCCTGTGTGTCCACTGGGAACCGGATGATGGAGCACCTGCCAAGCCCTTCAGAGTGGAAATGAGAGGCGAGCCTTTGCTCTCAAAGAGTATATATTGAGTTATGGAAACAGGCAAAAAAAAAAATGAGATGATGAAGTACAGTATAGGAGCGGTGATATATTGGGAGGGTGCCCGTTGAAACAGCTTCTGATCCTGCTGGGAGATTCAGGAGAGCCTCCTTGTGGGAGGAAACAACCAAATGGTCCATTAAGGTGAGAAGTGTGAGATGGGGGGCGGAGGAGCGGAGCAAGGAGAGGATGCCCTGCAGGAGAAACAGGAAAAACAAACTACACAAAGGGGCCAGCGCAGTCTAGTCAGGGAACCCACAGCTAGACTAGCATGTTTAGTTAACTTTCCTGTTGTTTCATGGACAAAACCAATGGATACAGGTGCACATGCAGATGATAAGTGGTCCTGCTCCTCACCTGAGGTGTACAGACAACTGAGAACCAAGCAAAATGTATCGAGATGCTTGAGGTCATCATGCCCTCGACTACGTGGGTTTAATCTTGTAGCTAGTAGGACCCACTCAGAGAACCAAGTCCCAGATTTTAGAGACTTTTTTTTTTTTAAATAAACTAAGCCAAGGCTTTTTAGCTAGACTTTGTAAAGATGGAAGAGAGGTTAAAAGGTTTGAAGAGTGAAGTATCAGATGTTTTAGATTTTATCAGAGCGAATCATAGTGAAAGAAACAGGCACATAAAAAACCAATGGTGGCCGTTATATAGGGCAATTGCAAGCTGGAAGGGAAGGAGGGCATCTGAATGGGACTTTCTCGTTTTTTCATGCCCTTTATGGCATTGAGTGTTTGTAATTTACCGTATCATCGTTCATTGCTGAATATTTTAGGTAGCACAACGTTAGTGTGACACTCTTTCCCTTTTTCTCCCCACAAAGATTAAGTTCTTCACCACAACCAACCATGTCGACTGTGAAGACCCCCAAAGTGTGTTTGTCCCCTTCAGTGACAGCCAAAAGAATAAGCAGAGGTTCTATGTCTTCAGGAGCAAATATAAGAAGGTAATTCTTCTACCTCTTCCAGGGTGCTAGCCTGAGGTGAGAAAGGGCTACTGTGGGCCAGGAATCTGGCTACAGATCTATGAGAGGAGGATCGGAGACTTCTTGTCCTATCTCCCTGGCAGGCTGTAGAGGGGTTGGTTAGATGTTAACAGTCATCATCTCCTAGTGACTTTCCATTTTGCTTTGTGATGCAGATGCAGTTAGGCATACTAACGATCAACAGTCCCGTTCCTCACCCAGAGTGCACAGTGGCAACCAACTCAGCTGGCAGAGATGCTTGATATCAGCAAATGCTAGAATATGTCTGGGGCTAAATCTTGGACTTAAGTCAGCTTGTAGTCTCTTTGCTTCTGGCAGATACAGTTCTCAAATGTTCTATTTAAGACCAGTCAGTGTTGAAGCCAGTCTCTTGGGTCTTCGTTAACTACTTTTGACCTAGGAGTTTAACATGTATAAATAAAGCCACAAATGTTAACGTCCCCAAGAGTGATGAAGCCGTTTTGTCACCCGTGTGGATCAGAACCATCTCCCTTGCGTTGCTGTGATTTGGTATTTACATATAGGAGTATACATTGTTGCCTCTTTTCCCCGTTCCTACCTGTGTTTTATCCCCCAGTTTCTCCATAAATTCTCGGCTAGCCAGTTCTCTAGGCAACTTGAACGCTGGGACAGAAGAACCTGAGAACAAAAAGACCACATCACCCACCAAGGCCGCTTTCATAGCCAGCCCGTTCACCAGCTTCTTGAATGGCAGCACTCAGACGCCTGGCAGAAACTACCCTGAGCTCAACAACAACCAGTACACCAGAAGCAGCAACAGCAGCAGCAGCAGCAGCGGTCTTGGGGGCAACCTGAACAGCTCTCCAGTCCCCCTGAGCGCTAAGCCCGAGGAGCATACCACCGTCCTTAGACCTTCCTTCCCGGGGACCCTCTCTTCCTCCTCAGTGAGATTCCTGAGCCGTTCTATACCTGTAAGTTCACAGACACCACCTCTTGGTCCTCAGAACCCTGAATGCAACTTCTGTACCTTGCCTTCCCAGCCGAGGCTGCCACCAAAGAAATTTAATAGTGCCAAGGAAACCTTCTGATCGACACCTTCCCTCTGTGCTGTGCAACTGTCCATGTGCTACATTCTGCTGGCTCCTCTTCAAGTAAATGCCGAGTTTCAACTGGGTTTTCTTCCTTCCGTTTTTCCTCTCCCCCTCCCTTCTGCTGAAGTGCCAGGGTGGGGAGGGTTCCTTAAAAGGAAGCTGATTTTCATTCCATCGATCACGGACACCGTTGGCTTTGGTTACTCTTCAGTTAAATTCTCAAAGAATTCTTAATACATGGTACCAGGCAAGGCACAGTCCATAGCCTTTGCTTTACTTAGGATGATATTGAGAATGATGGCTTCCCTACTCCTCAAATCACCATCAGGATTGGGGTAAACAGATGTGGGAAGCCCTACAAGAGCATCTTCCCACAGCTGAGCATCAGGCTTTCTGCAGGGAGCTGACCCACTATTCATGACATGGCAAATGAAGGTGTTAATAAGAGAAGGTTAGAGAGAGGTGAAAAGGTCCCTAGACTTCCAGGGTATGAGCAGGTAGAGTCTTTAGGAAGACATTTGAAATTCACCACCTCTCTTCTAGAGACAAGCAAGAACTACAAACAATTTGTGTCAAAGAGATCCTTATCTAGTCGCCAGGCTCCCTTTTTACTAGCCCTATTGGAGTAAACATCTATTGGTCAAGTATCCACTACAAGTTTAGTATTTTGATTGTGTCAAGAGGCACAGAAATCGGTTTCATTTGAGAGGGAAAAGGCCAAATAGGAGAACTGTATGCAATGTGTCAAGAAGGCATGATGTGGGCAGGTTGGTTGCTCTCTTGCAGGAGCCAGCTTGGCTCCCTGGGAGGGCTGTGTCTACATTCGCCCACACTGCTCTTTAGCCATTTGCTCAGCCAGTCATCAGGACAAGACAGCGTTCTACAGTGTTCTACAGGGGCATTGAGGAGAGGAAGAGAAGTGCAGTTTGTGCTTGTGCCCCACTTAGCAAAACACAGCCCCATGATTAGACCATGTTGAGACCCAGTTTCCTTATAGCCCATATGAGTATGTTCCCCAAAATAAGAATGTAGTATGTGTGTTTTCTTGTGTGTATGTGTTTGTGTGTATATGTGTATATGTTTGTGTGTGTATATGTGTGCACTGTGTGTTTGTATCTATGTGTGTTTGTGTGTGTATAAGTGATGCGTTTGTGTGTATGTGTGTGTGTATGTATGTGAGTGTGTATATATGCATCAGCATGTGTTTGTGTTTTCATGTGTAGGATCTCTGGACTAATTTGTACTATAAGCTTCTTTTCAAAACTGCCTTTTCTATAATCCAGATGCAATCCTCTCCCTAACAGAACCTCTAGCATATATAATTTTTTTATGTATGGTTTTATTTCTATGAAAAATTTCACCATTATTTACAATTTTAGCCTTTATGTTTATTTGATTTGGACAGGTGTTTTGCCTATATGTATGTATCTGTGTGCCATGTGCATGTATGTAGTGCCTGCAGAGGCCAGAAGAGGACATCTCTAGATTCTGATAGAGGCCAGGGTTCCAATTAGCTATCTGCCCATTCTTTGACCTGGTTCTGATCAGATTCTAATCCCTTTATACACACTGAGGAGATTTGTATCATGAGTGTGGAAATCCATGGGACTGGGTGGGGTGGAGCAGAGGTAGGGGGGTTCATGGGTGGGCGCTAGATGGGAAAGGGGCGTGAATTAAACTTTCTCAACTGTGCTGCTGCAGCCAGCTCGTTACAGAGTGAATTGAGTTCATCCAGTATTTTCATAAACTGTTTTGAGGATTAGCCTCTTTTTTTTAGAACTGACTATAGATCTTTTTATTTCCTGGAAAAGTGTTATATAAATAATGGTACAAACAGCTCATGGATTACACTGCCAAAGGCTCGTGCCATCCTCATTGAAAGTTTGATGCTAGGAGCATCAGGAAATTGTCAAGAAGGTGTTTAGGAGGGATAAGTGGAATCCTCATTCTCCTCTGCTAATTAGAGCTCCCCCTGCAGGGGAGGGAATTCTTTGCACAATAGAAATCCCCCCCCCCCCATGATGTTTACACAGTGAACTCTGGCCTCTTTCCACTCTCTGTTGCTTCTTTTCACTCTTCCTCTTTCCTCCTCCTCCACGTCCCTCTTTTCGGCCAGAGTAGGGTAATTTTCCAGTAATTTTTCAGCGATTAATTATAAAATGTGGGAGTCGAGTTGCCAACTCCCCTAACTTCTTCTTTTGTTGTTGTACTGCAGAGAACGGCATTTATGACTAGAATTGGCGGTATGGCTACCCTTTCCTCCCTTGTACCCTGAGAGGAAAGCAGATCTCTTGTGCAGACTTCCCATTCTTTATCTTTGTCTCTGGAGCCTTCTGTGACCTCCCGTGATGATGTGGAGGCTTAAGTTCTCCCCCTGCTGACCAGCTGGTTGGAAGTTGAAATGAACATGGAGGTTCCCACTTCCGTGGAAATGAGTACAGGTTTGGGAACAGTCCCCCTTCATGGCCCATGAAACTGCTCTGTGAGACTAGCCTTTTGCTGCTGAAGATAAGGCAATGCAGGACCCCAGAACAAGCAGTACAGAAACTCAATAGAAGCGTTTATTTTTTTTAATTTTTATTTATTTATTTACACTCCAGATTTTATCCCCCCTCCACTCTCTGACTGTTTCACATTCCATACCTCCTCTCCATCCCCCTGTCTCCACGAGGTGGTCCCCACTCCCCACTCCCCCCACCCCAAACAGACCTCTAAACTCCCTGGGGCCTCCACTCTCTTTAGGGTTAGCTGCATCTTCTCTGATTGAACCCAGACCCAGCAGTCCTCTGCTGTATGTGTTGGGGACCTCATATCAGCTGGTGCGTGCTGCCTTTTTGGTGGTCCAGTGTTTGAGACATCTTGGGAGTCCAGATTAATTCAGACATCGGGTCAACAGAAGCATTTTTAAGGGAAGTAAAACATTTGCCCATGTAAACACAGGTCCTTGGAACCATTGTAAAAGCTGAATACTGACGCACATCTCTAATCTCAGTGCTCCTGAGGTGAGATGGGAGGCAGAGACAGGAGAATTTCCAAAAGCTAGAAGGCCTATACATCCCAGTGACATGTGACAAAAAGGCCACATCCCAAAACACGATGGAAGGTGAGGACAGTACCCAAGGACTACACACACACACACACACACACACAGACACACACACACGCGCACACACATGATAGGGACATCGCCTCTCATCACACATATAACCCACTCTGAACTTCCTAGGTAAGAAAAATTCAGTCTGTGGTAATATCCTTCTTGTACCTTTAAGAAAGACCCAGAAACTCTTGGAGGATTGGGCGGGGGGGTGGGGTGGGGGGGAGATAGGTGTTTAGAGGGAGTCTAATATTTTAAAAGCTACAATTAGCATCTCTTTTGAAAGCTGCAATTGCTCGCTCACTTTTTGCTGCAGCTCAGCCCCCAGAAAAATGTAAAAATGATTTCCTTGTTCTGTCATTAACTGCTTTAACACAGAAAACAGGAATAAATGTTAAGGAATCCTTGCAGCTGTGACAGAGTGCTAAGCGATAGTAAGATTTTATTTTCATTATCTTGGCCTGTTGGGTTAACCTTGTCTCCACTGACCAGAGCAGAAGCACAGGGTTGCACTTTGGGTGACCCCCACCCCCGACCCCTTACTGTAGAAACCGATTTGCTTCCTGACGGAGAAGTTCTCAAGTGCTTAAGGAACAGGGGACATGTGATGAGGACGTGGGTGGGGTGGAAGTGTTTTATTAAGTTGAAATTGCTTGTGGTAACTGTCTTGAATATTTGCTATGTTATATTTTTAATGACATTTTCACTGAACTGCTAGTCATCTCCCTGTCCTTACCTGACCCCCATGTCCTTGTTGGGGCCCGATGTTTCCCCCTGTAAGCTGTTCTGTATCCCACTTTGGTCTTTGCTGTAGCACCTCTCAGTACCATGGATTTCATTGTCCGGTAGGCTCTAAGCACCGAGGGAACAGAGATGCTACCATTTTTGCCATCATAACACGGCTGGATTCTGTTAGAGAGTAGGCACTCCACAGGTACATGTTGGCTGGATAAAAACATGTGTGGATGTTTAAATGGATGGGCACAGTAAGAATGATTACCTCTCTTTTGTGTATAAATGCCTCGAGGGGCAGAGATTTAACATTTTTGCCCAAGATTGTCCTACGAACAGATAACAGAATCATAGTTGGAACCCAGGGCAGTGTAAATCCAAAAGACATAGTATTTTGATGGCTTTATGTTGTGTATGTACTGTTACAGCAGTTACAAAGATAGAGATGTAAATGGTATATATTTAAACAATCTCTTTCTTTTTCTTTCCAGTGAGGCAAGGAAGCTGTGAAGAAAGGTTAATGTCTTAGTCATTTGGGTTTTGCAGGATGAATAGGAATCTGCAGTCAATCCTCATGAAGGCCAGAGGTTGGCAAATGGCTGTTTTATATAGTGGGAAAAATCAGAACAGAGATGCTTTAGTGCTGTGGTTGAGTTCTCAGGTTCTGAAAGTAAGTTGACCTGGCTTCAAATTCTGTTTCTGATACTTCCTTTTATGGAGGTATTTGGCAACTTATTTAAGTTCTTTGAGCCTCAGGGAAATAATGTAATTATAACGGTCAGGAGCAAATCAAATTTTCTTGTTTGTGTGAAGCTTACACAATATTACAGGAATATTTGAGATACAGAAATATGACTGTGGCTTTGAAAATGACTGGTGATTTACAGAGTGTTGAAGTTGATGTCACGATGTCTGTCGTAATTAGAACGGTTATGGTGTTTGGCTGAGAAAAGTCATATGAAGTATTGTGCAAGTGCTTGCCAACAGTGCTTGGTAGCTGTCAGATATTATGGCTATTACTAGCTATGAGTATTCCCAGGACAGCGAAGACCTGCATGACCAAAGAGCAGATGGGAGGTTACGCTGAAGCCAAACTAGGAAAGAGGAGTAGAGAAGGAGCCAGGGGACTTTAAAGCAAGAGAGACCAGCGGGGATGGTGATTTGCTTGGAAAATTAAAATTTTATATTATAATAATTCTTCTATTCTTTTTTTACTATTATTTTATTTGTTTACATTTTAAATATTGCCCCCCTTTTGAGAATAAAATACTTACTTTTCTTTTGTGAAATAATCATAGCTATGTATCCCTGGCTGGCCTGGAACTCTTTATGTAGACGAGGCTAGCCTGGAACTCATTTGTCTCTGCCTCTGAGTGCTTGGACTAATGGCATGTGCCACCATGTCCAGATAAATGATTAACTTTTTAGTGTATAAAATAATGGGTCTTGTTGTGACATTTTGAATATCTGTTGTTGTGCTTTGCTCATATTCATACCCTGAACATCCTTCTTTGTACCCCCTCCTCTCTCCTCCCTCCTCCTCCCTCCCTCTTCTTCCCTCCCTCTTCCCTCATCCCTTCCATCTTTCAAGTAGTCCCTCTGCTCTTATGGTGTATGTGTTGTGTGTGTATATATATTGTGTGTGTGTTGTTATATGTGTTGTGTGTGTGTTATGTCTGTTGTGTGTATGTGTATTGTATGTGTGTGAGTAGAAAACATGGTGTATCCTTTCCCTGCTTTACCTTCTCCTGTCCTTTCCTCCTCCTTCCCAGCAATTCTTTCCTTCCTTCTAAATAATTTCCTTTTCTATATCCGTGTCACATATGTACATATTAAAATTTAGATTCTGCATATGAGGCAAAAGGTGACCTTCGTCTTCATGAATCTAGCTTAATTTGCTTAACATACTCTCCAGTTCCATCCATGTTCCTGAAAACGGCTTATTCTTTGTCTAAATAAAACTACATTGTGTATATATACTACGTTTTCTTTATCTACTCACTGGTTGGTGGGTGCCATGCCTGGTTCCGTGTCTTTACTGCTGTGAGTGATTTTGTAGTAAACATGAGTGTGCAAGCATCTCAGTGCAGCCGCGACATCCTGTCCTAGGAGTGGCGTAGCTGTGTCATGTGGCAGTTCCGCCAGTATCCATGGTGACTGCACTAATTTCTGGTGACTGCACTAATTTGTGTTCCCATTGTCCTAGTTTGCTTTCTGTTGCTGTGATGAACACCATGGCCAGAAGCAACCTGGGGAGGGGAGGGTTTGTTTCAGGTCGAACTTTCTTATCATATTCTCTCACAGAGGAATTTCAGTGTAGGACCTCAAGTAGGGAGAGAACCTGGAGGCAGGAGCTGATGCAGAGGCCTTGGAGGGGTGCTTCTTACTAGCTTGCTCCTCATGGCTTGCTCAGCCTGTTTGCTTATAGAATCCAGGACCACCAGCCCATGGGTACCACCATTTAGTGATCTGAGCCCTCCCACTTAGATCATCATCTGAAGTCGGTGTCAGATTGACATCTAACGAGCCAGCTCACCCACCATCAACATAGAAGAGTGTGCCCTCTGGCCTCACCAACGTTTGTTGGTTTTTGTTTTCTCAATGATAGACATTCTCACAGAGGTGAGATGGACTCTCTCTGTAGTTTGATTGACTTCTGCTAGATGATTAAGGATGTCACGTGTCATGTGTGTTTTGTCATTTGTATTTCTTTTTGAGAAATGTCTGTGTTGTTCATTTTTCTGATGGGATAATTCAGGGTTTTCTGTTTTTTCTTTTTAAATTTATGGATATGAAGCTCTTGTCAGAGGTATAACTGATAAACATTCTCCCCTTTTCTGTAGGTCCTATTGTTTCTGTTTTCAATGCAGAAGCTTTTAAATTTCATGCAATTCCATTTGTCAGTTAGTTTTCTTCCTGGGCTATTGAAGTTTTTTCCCCAGAAAGTTCTTAACCATGCCTATAGAAAGATATGGTTTGATGGAGATACTTCTGGTATCTGTGTGGAAGGGAGCTTTTGGTGGAACATCTGGAAGCAGGGAGAGAGCCATCAGAGTCCTTTCTGCTGTGTTAGGTCCTCAGTGGGTGTCCTTGAATAATGCTCTACAGATTAAATAGATTCTGACTTTAAACGTGCATTATAGTATTGATAGTACTGAATAATCCTATATAATCAACTGTGTTAGCAGTTTCATTCATTTAAAAATGAAATTAAAAGTTATTATTATTGTGTGTGTGCACACGCGTGTGCCATAGATTTGCATGTGGAGGTCAGAGGAGAACTCTAAGGTTAGGTTTCTCATTCCTCCCTTCTCTGGGCTCTAGGATTGGATTCAGGCTGTCATGCTTGTATGGAAACTGTTTTACCTATTGAGCCAACTTTCCTACCCCTATATTAAGTTTTGTAAGTGAAAACTTAATCAACTCAAGAAAAATGGTCCTTAAACAGACACTTTTTTTGTTTTGCAATATATGAGCATGAGATGTTGTAAAATAAAGTGCATTGTTAATCTAAAGAATGTGCATATTCAGTTTCAAGATTTCAAGAAATTGTTCTTTTCAGTTTGGGGATTCCATTACTCCCACTTTGCGGGAGCTGCCTTTCAGAACATGCAGCGGTAGCAGTGGCTGCTGGGCTCCTAAGTGGGTTTGGTCAGCTTTCCTGTAATAGGTGCTTTTGGAAAGGGCTTCGGGTATCACCCAGTGAAATGTTTTTGGTGATTTTCCTGAAGTTGTAACCCCACTCTTCACACCTCTCAGGGGCACTGTCCCGCAGGCCATAAGGTCACCAGTGATGGCACTCAGTGTTTCTAGAATGTTTCCAGTATTCTTGGTTCTGCGGTTTTCCCTTCCCTTTGTTGTGTTGATGTCTTTTATGATCTCAGCTCAGTTTCTTTTACTTTTAATTCATATTTTAGGATTGGCCGATGTTTCCCATAAAGAGCTAGTTAGTCCCTGTTGAATTTATGCGTCGTCATTTACCCCGAGCTGTCTGTCCCTAGACCCTGTGGTCTTTTCCATTGCTTCTGCATCTGTTCTCACCCACTCCTGGCTTCAGGGTGATATTTCTCGAAGCCCTTTGCCCTCTTCATCAATTTCTCCTCTTTAAAGATGTCTGTTATTCTTCAGCTCTTCTCAATAAACTAACTTAGTCAGAGCTTCCCTTTTTTGGCACCTATCCAAGGTGAGTATTTAGTACTTAGTTCTTATTGACATGAGTTTTGCCATTCTATGCACGAGCATCAATATTTAGGTATTGTACATATATATCTAATTATCTTAATTTAAACTTCCTTAAATGGACATTTCATGAACTTCTTGAATTTCAGGCTTTTTAACATGTTGTTCAGGCAGATACAATAATGAATAGTTGAAAAACCTGTTTGGTTTAAAGTCGGAAGTCAAACTGAAAGGACTTTTTCACATTTTCTTAGCCACCATTACTACTGCTCCTCCTCCTCATCCATCCCCCCACTCCTCTTCCTCCTCTTTCCCCCTCTCCTCCCTCCTCCTTTTCTTCTGTTACCTCCCAAGCCCCCACCAACACAGGGTCTTACCTTTGCAGCCAAGCCTAACCTCAAACTGTGGATTTTCTGCTTTAGCCTCCCAAGTTGGGTGGCCCACACTTGCCATCATGCCTGGCGTGTCTTGACACTCTTATACCATGTTGAGTTTGACTAGAACACAGCTTTCGGCTCCCATGGCTAGTGCCCGTTCTTCCACTGAACTGAGTTGGGCCACCCTTTGTTGGGAAGTCTCTGGATGAACAATCTGAGCAGCCAGTGTATCATTATGTTCTTCTGTGTTCTACCATCAGGCAGAATATAGGTATCTTCTAGAAGTAACTGGGGCTTAAAGTAGGGCTTGGAATGATATAAAATTATTGATTCTATCCTTGTACAAAACTAGTTTGGTGAGAAGCTCCTGAGTAATTGGTAAATATATTAAAGCACATTTCATTGTTAATTTGGAACATCGTTAGTGATGGCAATAATGAGCAATTTATTGGTTGATTCGGTGGCCATCTGCTCCCAATAAAGTACTCCTACCTTTCAGTAGTGTGTAATGGATTTTCCTGATTTCAGCTAGATGCCCACACTCTGTTTTGAAAATAGTGACCCCCTCCTCACTTTAAATAGGATGGTTTTTTGAATCGTCATTGAATTGATGTCATTGAATCGTTGTGAACACTTTACTAACATAATAAATGACAAACTAAACGTGAACTGTATTAAATATTTTAGATTCATGATTGCTTAATTGAATGTTAGAGCATTTAATAGTGAAGATGATTCTACATTTCTAGCATTTGGTGTTTCTGAATTGCTGTGATTCGTTTTTTTTCACCTTTCCTCTTTGTTCTGATCTTGCTTTGGATTTGATGCTGATTCTCTCAGCTGAGAGGTACCAAGAGGCTAGTAACAGCAAGGACAGAAACTCAGTGTGAGCATTAAATCTTCAGCATTCCACCCTGAGACCCTGCTGCTCTTGTGTTCCAGCCCCAGGGATCTGGGCTTGGGGAAGTGTCCCATTGTTTCAAGGTCAGCAAGGTGCAGATGATGTTTTTACATTTGCATGCAGCTACTTGTGCAGTGTTTGCAGATGTACCTAGCTGTAATTTAAGTCTCCAATGTTAAACAGTGGTTTACATTAACTTTCTGGGTAAAGCCTGACAGCTATTTTTATCTCTCCTCTTGAAAGCACCTTTCAAATACAAAATTTGCAGCAAGTGGCAAGTTTGCTACAAAAAAAATATGACATTGAGGTGGTTTATAGTCTGTTAATTGCCTTATTATTAAACTTAAATGTACTTACTCATTTCTTCATTGCCTTTCTTTTTCTCCCTTCTGGTATAGAGAAATGTTCTAGAACCTGACTGGTGCTAGACAAGTGCTCTGTCACTGAGTTAGTTATATCTTCAGTCCCTTTCACTTTATATCTTTGAGAGCAAGTCTCACTAAGTTGCCCAGGCTGGTCTGAGCTTGTTCTGTGGCCCAGTCAGCCCTTCCTTGAACTTGGGGCCCTCTATAGTAGCAGGGCTTACAGGTCTGAGCCACCAGACCTGGGCGAACCCCTTTTCTTACATAATAATAACAGTACCATTAGGTCAACCAAAGGAGTATGACTTTAATGCTGCATTTATTTTTATTTTATTCATATTTTAGGAGCAAGGAATGAAAGAAAGTTAATATCTTCTATATGTATATAAAGCTCAACAATTTAAAAATGTTGTATCTGATGTATAAATCCTTACTACAGGGCTCAGTGTTGTTCCCTTGAAGCAAAGCCAGACAGAGATACATGTAGTTTTCTACAAGACCGATAGTTCCATACAGGCATCTCCTGGCTCAGCTAATCTTTGGCCTTCATCCCTGGTCTTTCTATCATTATGTTCCCACTGCCATCTTCCACTTAAAATACTCACTTCCCAATATAAGACTGTTTTGAAGGCTTGTACTGTGAGATGATTTTTCTTTTACTTTAAAATTCATCGGTTTCTGTAATACATCTAGGCTTAGACTCCTGGACATCATTGCTGTTTGGTCTCCTGGTATCCTGATGGCTTTTGCGATTATGGAGAATTCTCAGCTATTAATTTTTTAGATACTTCTTTCCTGCCTTCCTCTTACTTTCCCCCTAAACTCTGGAGAGAAACAGGTAAAACCTCCCATCCAGTGTGAAGGTACCTGCTAAAAGTCCCTAGCACAGAAGGGAAGTGAACTCAGCGTATTTATGCTGATGCCTGTTGATGTATCTTCAGTATTTCTCACCTTCTATTTTAGTTCTGAACTCTAACTAATGAGGTGATTGAGATCCTTCTCTGTTTTCCAGGTATTAAGTGTCTTTATGGTATGTGCTTTCTAGGGTATCCCTATCTATGGTGTCTGGTGCAATAATTTCAATGACTTCATCTTTCCTATCTAGCACCTCTGATCTCTTTGTTGTTATAGCCATCTGTTTGAATCTGGGCCTGCCAGTTTGGGTGGCATGGTTTCTCATTTTCTCTATGACTTGTTCCTTGAGGGTTTCAGATGCTCCGACTCTCCCAGGCTTTGCATTTCCTCTCAGGAGACTTTGCCTTAGATGAGACCTTGTCTGCTCTCTCTGCCACTCAGCATTCTAGTTGTCAGGTTCACTCTGGACATGAGGATGTGTGTGTGTGTGTGTGTGCACGAATCTGTGTGTAGGCCAGAGGCTGATGTTTGATGTCTTCCTCATCCTCCACCTTCTCTTCTGAGGCAGAGCTTCTCACTGAGACCCTCTCTGATTTGACAAGACTGACTGGTCTGTAAGCTCCAGAGATCTTCCTATCTCTGCCTCCCCAGTGCTTAGGTTACACTGTACCCAGCTTAAGTGTGGGTGCTGGGGGATCTGTGTTCAGATCCTGATGTTTGACAGACACATTGCTCATTGAGCTATCTTCCCAGTCCCAGACGGGAGGTTTTTATTTGCTTGCCTGCTTTGTTTCTCCTTTATAATTATTTTCTTTTCTGAAGTTTGGTTCATTTAATTTATGTAAGGATTATGCATATTTATGGTGTCCAGTTTGACGTTTTGATATACAGTAGTGAAACTGGGGGTGACTAACATATCTGTCGCCTTGAATAATTTATCCTTTCTGTGAGTTCTGCTGATTCTTGGGGTCTTTCAGTTTAGAAACAGGTCTGAATGACTCCAGGCTCCTGGCTTGGTGACATGGGCCCAGGTTTGCTTCTCAGGCATGGATGTGCCTATATAAATGAGCCCTGCTCTGAGTGGCCATGGCTTCTGCAGCCCCCTTTCACAGCTGGGAGAGCCTGAGCTAGTCTTGGCATTAAGCCTGGAGTCCTTGTGTGTCCTTTTGGCCTGTATGTCCTTGAGAACAGAACAGCTGGCCACCTCCGCTTGTCTCCAACTCTGTAGTCAGTGGTCTACCACTGAGGCTTGGTTTGTTTCCAGGTCACAAAGATGTTGATCTTGCTTTGAGTCCTGCCATGGTTTTGCTTTCTTCCTTAAATTTTTACAAATATTTAATATTTGTCCACGATGGAGGTCATTTGGAGCATAGCTTGCTGGTGCATCTTGATGTTAGGTCTGCAGCTCCCTATTTTAGGGGCCGTTTGGAATCTATCCAATCAACGTTTAAAGCTCATTGCCCTCCGCTTGTGAGCATCAGTCTTCCGATCCTGTCAGGCAGTTCCTCGCGTCCTTGAACTCCTCCTGCTCCACCCATCTGCCACTGTGCTCTATTCCCAGCCTACTCAACCCTCCTCCTTTCCTCTGCCTCCCAAACCCTCCTGAGCAGCTTCTCATGGCCACACTCGACTATAGCAGTCACGGCCCTTTCAGAACCCTGCTTTGCTCGTTCGGCCTACATCACTCCTCTCCTGCATGATCTCCTATCTCGTGGATGTTGGGCCTCTGTGTCCCTACAGATTTGCTTGGTAAACCTGAGGTGAGGCAGACATATCAGGCAGAAAACATGACATCTAACTTTTGGAAATCTCATACTGTCTAGTTTTTGGATAGGTTTACCCATACTTATTGTAGGCTTATTTACTATATATTTTTTTTATAGTTTTAAATACCGATAAGGTCATTTCTTTCTTTCCTTCATAATTTTGAAATTCTCTCTTACTCCCCATTCCCCAGAATCTCTTCCTATGTACAAGACTTATTTCTATTGCAGTCTCTCTCATATACAGAAGGCATCCCTGTGGGATGTGCATCTTTGCACAGATAACACATTACTTAGGAAGTTTTGGGTCTGCCACAGCTGCCTCCAGGTCTCATCGTGGTCTTTGTGACCCTCTATACTTCCTCCCCGTCACTGGCATCTCTTGGGTTTAATTTCTCATATACCGTTGTCCGTATTAGTTTCTGGGACAGAGTTGATGGAGTCATATCCCTTTGCCATGGTTCAGGGGTTCTGCTGTCTACAGGGCCAACTCCTGATCTCCTGGCTTGCCATTCAAGGCCCTTCTCTATCATCCCTGTGCCCTGTTGTTTGCCTCCCATCCAGCAACTGTACTTGGTATCTTGGCATTTGGTACCCATGCCCTGCTTGAGCCTGAAGCTGAGCACATGACATTTTCTCTGTGGTTTTTTCTTTCCTCTGCTTGATTTTATATCTCCAGGCCTGCTGAAACAGGTTCTTTGGATGACACATCTGTGACCGATCCAGGTGGAAAGCCTTTTGCTCTTTGAGTCACACAATAGTTCACACACCTATCACTCATACAGTCAGGTAGCCAAGAGTTTTCTTTCTTCTGTGGGCTTTTAAGTTATGCAGAGCATCTTTGTTTCCCAAAGCTCCACAGAATAAGAAGCACCTAATGAGTAGTGTTGAACTAGAAGTTGGATACTATATCTGTGCTCATGTTAAGCAAATGAGCCTGTGGGCCCATACACTCCTGTTAGCCTTGCTGGTGTGTGAAGAATCAAAAGAAAACCAAGTTTTCAGTTTTAACATTAGTATACAGTAATCTGAAAGTTGTCTAATTTTTTTTTTAAGGAATATAGCTTTAACTATAATAGAAAATAAATTTAAAACAAGCTGGCACCAATATAATTTTGGTGTTCAGATGAACTGAAAACACTCAAGTAATGGTTGACTGAGTCAAGGAGGGTGTCAACAATCTGTCATCTAACAATTGAACTCTTTGTGATTGCTGAAAAGCCTATATTAAATTCCCCCAGGAAAAAAAAGAGTCTATTAAAAGCCATGTAGGAAGGTAAAAGAATATTTTACATCATGTTTTAATTAACCAGAATTGTCTTTTTCCATCTTGGGGCACTTGGAATACATAGAGGATACAAGGAGACCGTACATACCCTTTTCAAAGCCAATTTTATCACAGCGCTACAGGCTTTTTGTGTTGATCATAAAGCCATCTCCAGTGGATGTTCATCTGCCGCCCCTGGAAAGTTTGCATTCTGTCACAAGGAGTGAATTCTTTAAAGTGTTGAGAAGCCTCATTTGTTGGACTATGTATCAGTGTGCACATTTTGTGTGTTAATTCTTAGGCAGTGCAGAAAGCCTCAAGCTATTATAGAGACATGAAAGGGATATAAGGGGGAACATAAAGAGAGTCCTAGATTAAAATTCTCCCAGTGTTCACTTCTTCTTCAATACTTTGGATGCAAGGGTATAAATAAAACCCTACATTATCAAACACATGGTTTTCTTAATTACCTAAAACGTTAAAATAAACTAGTTTTTCTTTGGTGCATTTTGCCTCTATAGTCAGAATTCACACTGGGAATAACAAGCAGACCATGTGTTTCTTTCTTAAGAGACTTGAGGAAATAAATATAATAGAAATCCAGTGTAGCAAAGACCGAGTAGTTGCAGAAAGGGCTCTGGTTTCCCAGCGTGCTATCCTGAAAGCTTTTATACAAATTAATTGAACAGAAGCTACCTCTTTACTGTTTTGCTGTCAGGATATTAATCTGTCATCCTCTCTTATTTGTTATTTTTGACAAGCAGTTTATGGTTGTATTTACTAAACGTCTGTACTGTATGTATATCTGTAATTACGAGACATTTCCCTGCCACAATTAAGTAGCTGGGCTGTTTAAGAAAGAAACACCTCCAGAAGAACTAAAGTTTTAAAGTTACGACGTACATCTGCCAAAACAGATTAGCAGCGAGTTTCTGGAACAGAACAACAGTCTTGATCTTCTTACCTAACAGTTTGTTTTATGCCAAACCATCCTGGTTTCAGAGAATGTGGCTTCACGATGGAAGTTTGTATTTTGACATAAAACATTTGTGTCAGGCAAGTAATTTCACCCTTGCTTCCCTGGTCAAGTATTTCTGCATTCTTTTATGGTACCTATGCTATGATAATGCCATATACTCCTGAGAAACTTGATCTATTCTGAGAGCTCCGTGGAACTTACTGGTCAAGTGAGCTTGAGATTAAATATTTTGGTTATGTGACCACTTGTGAATATAAAGTAACTTCTACACCTCAGGTCTCACGACGTCTCCATTGTCTCTGCCATTATCTTTATTTATTTCTCTTAGAGACATTGGCATTAACACATGGGGACATTAAAAAAAAACCACACTGTCCAAGCAGAATTTAAATTCTAAGTGTAGATTTTGTTGTTGTTGTTTTTGAGACAGGGTCTCTGTGTGCAGTCCTGGCTGGTCTGGAACTCATTGTGTAGACCAGGATGACCTCTCATTCATAGAGATTCTCCTGCCTCTGCCTCCCCAGTGCTGAGGTTAAAGGCATGAGATACCATGTCCGGCCATGGAGGTGTTCTTATAATAAACCTTTTTTAAAAAATGATTCTGATGAAAAATAATTTAAAATGTATTATCTCCCTTAATGTAATACATATAGTGTTTTGTAAGTTATATAGTTTTGTTCTCATCAGGGTGAAAGAGCCTGTTAAATGGAAATTCACGTAGTGATTACAGGACAAATGCTTGAAGTTCCCTTGAGGAACTAGGCAAATGGCCCATGTTTGTGCCTTGGAGCTAGGCTCCCAGGCTTCAGACTCCGTCATTTCCTAGTTGAGTAATCTGGGCCAGATAACTGCTATGTGCCACACTCTCCTCATCCATGAAACGGTGGCGTCAAAGATTTAATGAATAATTATACTAAAGGTGTCTAAACGGTGCCTGACATATAGAAAGCACCCAGTAAATATATCAGAACCGATGAACTCCAAGTATTTTATCTAATTTAGTAAGAACCCCACATAGTTTTACTTTTATCTGGTTTAATAAAATGAATAGTAATAATAATACTGTTTTTTAAGTTCAAAGTATATTATTGTAAAAAACAAAAATTTAGTGACTGGTTACTGTCTTTGCTACAACATTAGTACAGGTTGAGCACCCTTCATCTCAAATGAATTTGAATTTTATTGACAGATATATGATGAAGTCTCTTGGGGATAGGGTCTGTATATAATAACATTATGCATTTTTGTTGTCTGTCTGTCTGTCTGTCTGTCTGTCTGGTTTTGTGCCTGTATGTTGATTGTCCCTATCATATAAAGTCACTGTGGGACTTTTGGCTTATAAATAGTCAGTTGTAGATTGTGAAGCTTTCTGGATGGAGTTCAGACTGTACTTCTGTGACATATACAGTTGGAAAACATTCTGTACAGTTGATAGTCCTACTGGTGTCTGTGCAAGAGGCCTGAAGCCACGCTTTGTTTTGATGTGCATTTGGTTGAACAAGCAGCTAAGGAGGCTTAGGTATCCATCATTTGTACTGAGAATCCACATGCAATGTACTGATGCTTTTCTTTAAGGTCTTAGTGGCTGAGCCCTGGTGGCCCAGAGTGCCCCTGGACCTAGCCTCATAATGCAGGCACAAGATGCTTTGGAATCTATTGTTTCTGTCATCATGCACTGTTCTGAGTAGGCAGTGTTAGTTGTGACGTCTCGAAGTCAGCAGATGTCATAGATGATGGTGTTTCTCTTTCCCTTTGGTCCTTTTCATTAAAAGGCTTTATTTTTAGATTGAGAATAAAAAGGAAGTTAATATTTTACAAAATACTGAAGTCGCAATAATTTTCTAGACCCATGTTTACAGATATTTTATTTTTTACTTTATCTTATTTTAACTTTCCTTGTACCCTATAAAGAAGTCATGAGATATGATTTGTTCCAAGATTCTCACTATTGCATCTTTATCCCACACTGCCTAATTTATCTATAATTGTTTGCCAAACAAATGAATTGGCAGAACAAAGGATCCTGCTCTGGCCAGATTTGTTTGCAAAGATCTGCCGAGCCATTTCATTAATGCAAGAGAGCAAGCTGGGTGCAGAAAACACAAAGCGAGAGGAATCGTGGTGAACTACATTTGGACTGAATCCCGGGATTTGCAGACTTTGCTATGCAAAAGCAAAAGTTTTGGTGGGGAGACCCATGAGTACATGTTCCTGTGAGTAACAGAAGCTGAAGGCATTCTAAACCTGTTCTGCTTTCCAGCTCAGGAACTGCAGGGAGTTAGGAAATGAGAATGTTAAGCACACGCATAGATTTACAGGATACAATGGTGTCTGTGTAAGAATCCTTGAAGAGAGTTTCAGTCAACTTGGCTGCTGTTTGCCACATCCTGCACTGCCTGGGAACTGATGAAGCCCCGAGGCTCTAAGGGCTGCTTGCAAACACAACTTTGTTGTTGCAAATTTACAAGCTGTTTAAGGAATTTCTGATTTCTGTTAGAACAGGTGCAAACTTTTCTAATCAGAACAAAAACACAGGTTGAACATTCTGGAATGCACATCGTCTGTAACGCACAGGTGTGATGATGTCCTTGCTGACAGGGAGACACTTCACTGGCTGTGTCTGTGACTCGTTTTCAGACTTCAGGAGAAACTGGGGGGAAAACAGCCAGGGCAATAAACACTGATATAGCAACTGCTGTCCTATGAGCTGAGGATTTGATAGCATTAGCCCACCCCACAGGGCATTCCCTTTGTGAAATCACTATTTATATTATATTGTATTATATTATTATATTAATTCTTATCATCTTCCTCCTCTTTCAAAGCTTTACTATAAACCACATCCCCAAATAAGAAAGTTAACTTGAGAAAACTCTTCTCCTTTCTCAAAGTGTTCTTGACATCCAACCTCATTTAGCCCAGAGACTCACCTCTCTTTCTCCAGTCCTTTGTTAATCATACACAATGTTAATTTTACACTGTGAACATTGCTATCTAAGTAAACTGCTAAGTTGGGTTAAAATACTTAAATGGCTATTGATAGGGCATACAGTTTCCTGGGACTTTGAAGCTGAACAGATAGTTTTATGTTTTCAAAAGTACTTTGGAAAGCGTGTGTGTGTGTGTGTGTGTGTGTGTGTGTGTGTGTGTGGTGTGCATGTGTGTGTTTGTGTGTGACTAATAGCTATATCACCACCAAAATGGACCAGTTTGGAAATTAGTAAGATCTATAAATAAAATACATCCTGTTAGCAAGATACTGTGGGTTGGTTTGAAAAG
The DNA here is from genome assembly GCF_004785775.1 of Grammomys surdaster. Taxonomy (NCBI): domain Eukaryota; kingdom Metazoa; phylum Chordata; class Mammalia; order Rodentia; family Muridae; genus Grammomys; species Grammomys surdaster. Next base: position 9,192,385 of record NW_021620966.1, on the reverse strand, counting down.
TATTGAGAAAAGAAAATAGAGAAGCAAGAAGTCTTTGTTGCTCTAGGAACCGTGCAGAGGATTGCGAAGGCTTAGAACTGGTCTGTATCCTTCTGTGCAACTGTTACGTGCTAGTCAGGAAGAACTTTTACTCTTTCCCTGGTTTGGGTCTGCTGTCCCGGCATTCTTCTGCATGCCTCTCTTGCTCCTCTTCTGTCATCATGTCCAGCTCAATGTGGAAGGCTCTGTGTTGTTCCTTCATGCCTACCTGCTCTTACGTTGTTGTGAGACTTTTGTGCTCTCTACATTACCGTTGGGTCCTTGGATCAGATTCCAAAGCTAGTTAGTTGTACCTTGTGTTCCCTTAGAGGAAAGGATTTATGAGGTATTTACTAACCTCCAGCATCCTTGAGGGCTGTATTTAAGTGGCTGCTAACTCTGTGTGAGAAGCATTAGCATGCTACCTATGTGTATTAATTAGGTAAAAAAAAAAATCCAAAGTTTGTTCTAACAGCTCTCAATTAGTTAGAAGTATCATTTAATGTTTTTCTGTTAATAGTCTTACTATACTAAGGCTCAGGAATCAAATTGATGCTACGTCTTTGTCTTTACTCTCAGTTTAGGACTCAATTGGAATCACGCTTAAACATTATTAAATTTTTTGAAATATAAATTTTTCTAACAATCACTTTACCTAACCAAATGTCTTGCTTTCTTAGTAACAGCTTTCTTTCCCATGTCGTTTGCTTCTTTAGCTCGTTAAGTGCGTCTTTTATATAACACACCTGAACTGCCTTGGGTTGAAGGAGGAGGCTGCATTGATGAAATAGCAGCTTTACATGAGATGGAATTTAACCTCAGTTTATGTCTCTCCCCACACAGTCCCTTCAATCTGAATATGTTCATTACTAAGGCCTTGCCACTCCAGTGAAGACAGTTCCGTTCTTAGACATCTGGATGCGCAATGTGGAAGAAAACAGCTGCTTGCCCAGAGGATGTCTCTGCCTTCTTACCTTAGAGAGTGTTAACACAGTACTGTGGAGAGACTTTAGACCAGATCACTGGCTATTGACTACTATACATGCACCAGAATGATCTTTATGGAGCTGTCCATACTTGTAAAAACAGTTTCAATGTTAAATTTGGTATTTTAAGATGTTATTTTTAATGTATTTCAGTAATGCATTTGTTACTGCATTTACATGTACAGTGTTACATTATATATGTATCATGAACTTTATAAAAGACTATTTTGATAATTTTATAAATATATAAAATTATGTAAAAGCTACACTATATTTTGATTTAGATTTTTCCTGCTGTTTGCTACCAAAAAATATTGTATTTTAAATTTGTTTAGCTTTAGTATGGTTTTGTCTACAATGAATATGTAATTCTTCCTTATTAAATGAAAATGAGGGAGCTCATTTTTAGATGTGATGCGCCTCTATGAATTCAGTAGATCAGGCCATTCTCTGCTGAAGCCTGTCTGAACTAGAGTTCATCCAAACTTATCTCTACCAAGAGTGGGGTTGTTTGATAGGTTCATTTAGGAAAACAATTTGCCCCTTTGTTTTTGTTCTAGAGCCTTTTAAGTAGGAGGCTTTAAAAAAGCAAACTTGAGCATTTTTTAAGATCAGAAATAACGGGCGTTTCTCCTGAAAGCATGATTTTTCTCCCTCTGTGAAATGACAGAACATTCCAATGCTTTTATTTCTTTCCTTCTCTCACGCCGCGTGCTTTAAAAAAAAGAAAATGCCTTAAATCATTTATTTTGCTTATACCTTCTTGTAAATATGCAAAGGAAGGATACAAATTTTAAGACCCACGTGTACGGTCAGAAAGAACACACTCAGTAAATGTACAATAATGTTTTTAAAGACCAAAAAGCACTTCAAAGGTGTTGATAGCTCAGAACATTCTGTTCTTGGTACGAGGTGGTCATTGCCCTGTGGGCATGCACAGTCTGATGTCAGTTTTAAAGCAATGAAGGAGTAAGCCGAAGAAATCGCTGCTAAGTAGATCTGTGCACTAAAGGGGACATTTGAAGGGAAGCACCCACCCGACCCCCGTACAGACTGGATGTACACACAGGTCTGTCTGAAACAGGATGTGAAACTGAAAGGACCCCGCCCTCCTCCCAGGGTACTGCCCAGCCCTTTCATGTGTGATTCTGTATTTAAGTTTCCAGAAGCATCTTGGCTTCTTGTCTATTTGAGATAGAGATTCTTAGATACTGATTCTCTTCCAGGCTGCTTGAGAATGGGGAAGGACTAGTTAAATGGTTTCATACAAAGTGCTTTAGTCCAACTGTTGAGTTATTTATACTGTATTTATCAGGAGGGGGATCTTCAGATTATTGTCTATGCTTCAGGAAGGCACCTTGCTTTTGTTTCTACCCTTCTCAGATGGCATTGGAATGGAGTTTGACTCAGGTTTGTTAACATAAGTTTCCAGAGCTGCAGTACCAAATAATTGCACTCATCTGGTGGAAAGTTGAATTATATGTCTTAATCAAAAACATAAAGAGGAATTAAATTGTTTATCTTTTCCAAAGTTGAAAAAGTAAAATATTTTATTATGAGTCATTATTTTTAAAAGTTGGTTCATTGTATAGAAAGAGAATACTATTTCTTTCAGATTATCATTGTAAAGTAATTGGGGTGACATTTGAGATGTGGGGGAAGAGAACCATATTATCGTTTTTAGTTGTTCTATGAACACTAATGAGTGCAGCTACTAAAATGATTGTAAAGTTGACTACTGTAAAATTTCCATAATTATGTGTGTATATATATGTGTCATATGTGTCTACATGTGTATGTCTTAAGCTTATTTATACACATGTACATACATAAGGCATACCAAGAAGGGGGTGTATATATTATAGAGATTATATAGCACAGAGATTCTCCACTTATAATAAAAATGGTTTGCCATGTATTTTGTTATGAATAGTTTATCTTCCAGAAGATATTTTGTTCTATTTTGAAGTGTAGAAGAATACACTGCTAATAAATAAAAGTTTTATGCAATTGACTCCTGGGCATTCATGATTTGGTTTTGAGTTGATAGTGTACTAAAGTCTCTTTGCAATTTTATTTTTACTCCACTTGGTTGGCTTCCTTTGGCTTCCTCCGGCTCAGAATTCTTCATATTCAGTTCATCTTGTATAGGTCTCCCCATTATTCACAAGGCCACATACTCAGAGCAACTTTGTACTTTGAATTTTATGAACATTGGAGAACATTAGGTTCCTCTTCTCTCTTTTCATAGCTCTGATTTTCCTTTCTGTTAATAAAATTCTGTTACAGACCCAACGCTATGGATCCTGCTGTGCCGTTTGCAACTATGGATGCTGCTGGGTATCGCTCAGTTCCTTTTGAAGAAGAATGATCGTTTTTCTTAAAGGAAAAAAAATTACAGAACTAAATCAGATGAGCTATTATGATAACCCTGTCCAGCTCCTGTCCAGAAAGCACAGGGAAAACCTTTCCTGTGGATAGGAAGGGGGATTATATCTGGAGGTTTTCTCCCCTTTTCCAAGTCCTGGGGATTGAACTCCAGATCTCACTCTAGTCAAACTTTTCCCACTGTACTACAACTCTGGCTTATTTCTATCTAGAGTTGGGAGTGCACAGGTAGCTTGTTCTCACTCAGGGAATGAAAACAACTGAGATCAAAGGTCATCAGGAGATTTTTTTAAAAAAATGAATCCCTGGGCTGGTTTCAAAGAGCAGAGGAACATTTTGTACAGATTGAATTTCTGTGGAATAGGAAGTTAAAATGAATGGAGTTAGCTAACCTCAATGAACTCTTCATCAGCTGGTCATTGCATTTCTGTGGCATCGTTATACTCAGATGCAACACGATTTATCAGTCTTAAAACACATCTGGAAAGACTGATCAGTTATTTATGTTTTTCATCCATGGCTCAAATACAGCAGAAATAGGAATTGACCAACATCAGATCCATGATATATTTTTAAAACTTTTCTGATGTGCATGCTTTCTTTGGTCACATGTTTGGTCATCTGGATGTGAAATGTTTCTGAGTCGGCTGGTGTGCCAGTCCAGCAGTACTCTCTGGTCTTTTATGTGTGGAATGACAGCCAGTTCTGACAGAGTTTAGGGCAAGGGCCTTGTCGTTCTCTACCCAATTCATAGGAAAGCAAAAATTCAGTCACTGTGTGTTTTTTCAGAAGATTAAATAGTAATTACGATTACAGAGTACACGATCTCATAAGATTTAACTACTTTATTTACAAAGGGATTCAATATAGAGGGTGGGAACCACGACATACAAAGGAAAGTGGAAAATAATGTATTAAGTTATTTTGAACCAAATTGAAATGTTAATATATTCCCACCTGGTTCCTCCTCTATGGATTGAATTATGATAATCAGGTCAAGAAGGAGAAAAATAGCTTTTCTAGAGAGTTTAAAACTTCTTTCAGCAAGTAGAAAGCAGAATGACATTTAATGCAAAATATGTATCTTGGGGAAGCAATTGGTCTCAATGGACATTTTCACATGCATGCACACACGTATCACTGATATCAAGGTGAGGGATGTCACCACTTGTTACTTATCTGTGAGTTTTAAGCAAGTTGACCAAAACATGTTTGAGCAGTTACACTGCAAGGGAAGACTGAGGCCTGTTAATAACTGTAAAAATGGCTACAAATACCAAAACAAGTTAAAACCCAAGAATGACTGCAGCCTCAAGCATTTATGCTAAACCTTCCAGAACTGGGGAGTGTGGAGATTATCCATCAATTATGTCTTCTTTATATTATGACTCCTCTAGAAGGCTCTGGGAGGGGACTTCAGAAAACAGTGATTGAATTTACAGAGGAGAAAACTGGGGCTCGACTCCAGTTTCTGAAGCAACTGATACTGGTACTCAATGGTGAGATAGGACAAGATATCTGTCATGCCTTCCCAGTTAGGACATGTTAAAAACAAACCTTTAAGCCAGGCGGTAGTGGCGCACGTCTTTAATCCCAGCACTTGGGAGGCAGAGGCAGGTGGATTTCTGAGTTCGAGGCCAGCCTTGTCTACAGAGTTCCAGGACAGCCAGAGCTACACAGAGAAACCCTGTCTCGAAAAACCAAAACCAAACCAAACCAAACCAAACCAAAACAAACCAAAACAAAACAAAACACCTTTAGTACACTTCAAGATTCTTTCTGAGATTTATTGTGCTCAAAAATTTAAGATATTTTTCTCATGTTAGATTGTCAGTTCTAACATCCAGATCCCCCAAATAATTATTGAATACAAATCTGAAAAAAAATCAAAACCAGAGACCATGATAGTATTATGATTCTATCGATATCTGTGTCTGTCTGTCTGTCTGTCTGTCTGTCTGTCTTTCTTTCTGTCTGTCATCTATTTTCTATCTACCATTTATCTTTGGATCATCTATCATCTCTAACACCTACTTTGCCTCTCTAAGATATACTGCAACTTTAATATAACTGTAACATTTTCCTTTTTTTTGGAAATGTTTGGAAGAATTTGGAAGTTAGATAAAACCTACAAGCACCAGAGGCTCCAGAGAGTCAAGATTAAAGGAGCTTATTTGCTCCTGTCCTTGTGGGGTGATGAGGTGGAACTGGGTACCATATTCTAAAATCTGAATTTCCTACAGGAAGAGAGCCTTTTAATATCGTTACATGAATTGTAAGAGGATAGGCATAGCCCAGGAGGAAGATTCTTGGTTCTAGGAAGATTCAGTCCCATTGGATTTTGCCTATTGAATCTTGAGGCAGCTGTACTGTGGACTGCTGGGTTAGAAGGCCTACCTAGCTTTTCCCGACTTGAGGAAAGGTGTAACTAATTCCCTTATTGTTTCTTCCATTATACCAGTCTTTGGTCTATCTAGGAATTCATGTCATCTTAGACCATGTGCCTTCCATGGCTGGGACAGAGTCAAACTGTAATACTGAAGAAACAGACATGTTGTTAGAAGACACCTTGGAGGTAGAATCATGGGGCTCAGAGACTGTCACCATGAACCTTTGCAGAAGGAGGCTCTTTCTATGCTAGTGTACCTAAGGCTGTATAAGGGACAATGTTGTGTCATGACAAGACAGGGACTGCTGAGCACAGCCCTGAAAACCAAGGACAATGACAAAAGGAGACTTCTGGACAGCTGGATCTATCTTAAAGTTAAAGCTGCTGGGGAAATTATCCTTGATTAATGATTCCTGTTTAAGTGACAGGTTGTTAGGATTGCTAATTTTAAGGTAAAACAAAAGAGGAAAAGTTCACCCACCTGCTCTGCAGGGGAGGAAAAAAAGTCAGCTGCTAAGTCAAGATTTTAGACCAGGGAAAGCCTTGTGTACTGGGAATCCCAAGACCCCTCCCATTTCCTGGGACTCAAGAAATTAAAAAAAAAATACAAAGTAAAACTGCAGAAAAGGGAAAGACTTAAGGTTGAAGTCTCAGGCCTCGGAGACAGTCTTCAAGGAGTCTTCTCCTAGTACAGACCAGAATACAATCCCCAATCAGTGAGTGGGGACAACAGGAAGTGCTGTGGTCTAGGAAACCATTAGAGGCCAAGGCCAAGAGTGACACTGAGCTGTTCTGCACTCAACCTGCCCAGCAGCAGCCAAGATTTAGACTCCAAAAGGAAAGCAGGAACTTGAATAAGCCAAATTTGTTGCACAGTCCTGGCACAGAAAACCACTCTTACCGTTGCAGGGAGTTCTATTTCTATATTTTAATTAAAATTAGATTCTATCAGCGTCACCTTGTTTCTTTTCTCCTTCCTGCCCTTCTCTCCTACCTTCCTAGGAAACGTCCTGTGTATGTATGTCCCCACTTTAGTTGATAGCCTATTTTTCTTTGAACATTATTGTCACATATATATATAACACACATACATGCACATACACACACGCACACATGTATAATTTGCTGAGCCTGTTTTTGTTGGCATGTTTATAGGGTTTTAAGGCTGATCACTGCACTGGACAACTAATAAAGAAGCTCACTCCTAGGAGAGGCTAACTCTCTTCCCAGCAGTCATTAGTTGCCTATAGTTCTATGTCTAGGCAAAAATTTCCCCTTCCACATTAACATGTTCATTGATCATTGCCATGGTCGATGTCTTGCTTATGTAGCCATTTCTAGGAGAGACTTTTATAGCTGACTTCCTGATATTCTGGCTCTTAAAATCTTTCTAGCCTCTATTTAGAGATGTTTTCTAATGAATCCGGGATAGGAAGTCTTGTACATCTTCCTTACCTTTGGAGTTCTCAAGCAAAAGCTCAGCTCAGCCTTCTTAGTCTCCCTTTGTAGGGGTTGCACATGAATGGACTTGATTTTGGGGGGAGGGGAGGGAATGGTGTAAAGGTGGGAGGGTGTGGACCCGGGAGAAAAGGGAAGTGATTATGGTAGGGTGCATTGTACGACATTCCCAAATAATTAATAAAAATGCTATGTTGGGGAAAAACTTTTAAGAATATTTAAAATTCATTTATTTAAATTTACATTTTCATTTTATTTTCTGTGTATGAGCATTTTACCTATATACATGTGTGCCTAGTACCCACAGAGGCTAGAAGAAGGCATCAGATCCCCTGGAACTGTAGTAAATAGAGGGTTTTGAGACACCATGTGGGTTCTGGGAATCAAACTCAGATCCTCTGTGAGAGCAAGAAGTGCTCTTAACTGCCTAGCTATCTCTACAGGCCCTATTTGAAAATTTTTAACTAAGCCTTTAAAAAAAGTGTTTTTACATTTTAAGGTGTTTCCTTGCATAGAGTTCTTCAGTTTTTCAACACTGTGGTCAAATCCTGACAGCAACATAGGAAAGGATGTATGTTGGCTCGTGGTTTGAAGGGTTGGTTCACCACGGTAGAGAATTACAGTGGCAGGTGTAGTTTGAGGATGTGGCAGCAGGAACAGAAGGCTGGCTTGCTCACATCTTGGAGACCAAGGAGCAGAGCTGGGACTGGAAGAGTTCTGGGCTACAGAACTCATGGCCCATCCTTCCCTGAGTTAGGCTTCAGTCCTAAGTCCTTTAGACCCTCTCGGAACAGCGCTACCCCCAGAGGATCCGGTATTCCAACACGTGGGTCTGTGAAGATCATTTACATCCAAATCCTTTTTTTCCATAATAAAACATTTTAACAATATAATAAAATAAAACAAAATGAATGTTAGAATTTGGCAACGGAAACCAACAACCAGAAGGAAAAGCGCCCAAGAGAAGGCACAAGAATCGGTGTTCACCCATTTACACTTTCAGAGGTCCCATAACGACACTAAACTGGAAACCATAATATATATGCAGAGGAGCTGGTGCAGACCCATGCATGCCCCATGCATGCTGCTATACTCTCTGTGACTTTATAGGAGCTATGATCACACTGATTTAGAAAGCCTCCTTCTGGTGTCCTCCATCCCCTCTGGCTCTTAGACTTTTTCTCCTCTTCAGTGGGGTTCCCTGAGCCCTGAGGGGAGGGATTTGACAGAGATCTCATCCAGGGCTGAGTATTCCAAGGTCTCTCACTCTCTGCATAAAGTCTGTCTGTGGCTCTCCCTATTTGTTCTCATCTGCTGCAGGAGGAAGCTTCTCTGATGACGCCTGAGCAAGGCCCTGATCTATAAGGATAGCAGAAGATCATTAGGGGCTATTTTTATCACTGCCTTTTGTTTTGCTTTTGTTTAAGAAGAGTAGTATTTGGATTTACCCTAGGTAAACCATCTATCCATCTGTTTACAGTACCTTGTCACAGAGGCCAGAGGTATCCACTCCCCTGGAGCTGGTGTTACAGGTGGTTCTGAGACACTTACCATGGCTTGGAGGACTCAGACTCAGCTCCTCTGGAAGAGCAGTGCAAGCTTTTAATCACTAAGCCAGCTCTCCAGCTCTCATCTCCCCACACCCTAATTATCGGAGAATTTTTGCTTTAGGCAACAGAAGCCTCCTTGAGCCCAACAACCAGTAAGTGCCTGGCTTTCGATTAGGCATGGCTTGAACCGGAAGGTCCACTGTCTTCTTCGTCAAGGTTTGTATTCCTGCACAAAACAACATGACCGAGGAGCAAGTTGGGGAGGAGAGGGTTTATTTAGCTTACACTTCCACATTGCTGCTCATCACCGAAGGAAGTCAGGACAGGAACTCACACAGGGCAGGAACTTGGAGGCAGAAGCTGATGCAGAGGCCATGGAAGGATGCTGCTTACTGACTTGCTTCCCCTGGCTTGCTCAGCTTATGTTCTTATAAAACCCAGGACTATTTGCCCAGGGATGGCACCACTCAATGTGGGCCCTCTCCCCTTGATCACTAATTTAAAAATGTCTTACAGCCGGATCTCATGGAGGGATTTCCTCAAGGGAGGCTCCTTTCTCTGTGATAACTCCAGCTGTGTCAAGTTGACAGACAACATCAGCCAGTGCATCCACACTCACAGCAACACTCCATCTGCTCCTCAGTGGGAAACACAGCTGGCTCCCGACCCAGGCCATATTTGTCACTCTTGTTTTGCTCACTCAGAAAGAGAGTGGCTTTTCTCTCAGCTGGAGTGGCCCACATTCACCCCTGGGCTTATGAATTGACCCTGGAGTATGATACCAGGGCTGGCGGGGTCAGAACTGGACTTACAGGACAGAGAACCTTGATTGAAATCAAATGAAAACTTCTTTCAGATCAACAGAGATTTTAGTTTAAAACAAACAAACAAACAAACAAACAAACAAATGTATGGGGAGTTTTGTTGGGAAGAGGAAACAAGTGTATGCACGTAGCATAGAGCAGGATAGATGTTACTGGACAGCTGTGGACTACAGCACATATGAAGAAGTAATAAAAATGTACACACAGAGTATTCAGGCATTTTATACCTCAAGCCGGAGCTTCTAAACCTTTAGAGCAGTGCCTGCTCAGAGTGGCGGTGTGGGTGTGGGTGTGGGTGGGGCTGGAGGGTCTGTGTGCTGCCCAACACTTCCACTTGACACCTGAAGGGGTGGGCTGGAAAGGATGGGATGATGTGAGGTAACATACTTGGGGTTGCTTTACATGCCAACAGACTGTGAGCACAGAAGACTTTTTGATTTGTTTGATCTGTGTTGTTTAAGAGGCATCCAGAGAAGTCTAGTGAGAAGCAGAAAGGAGATAATGACCACGAACTCCATGATACAGTCTGCTAGAATATTTGACAGCTGCTTTCTCCTGTTATATGGTAGAGAACACCACACACACACACACACACACACACACACCATGCACCACACACATACCACACACACACCACATACACATATCACACACACACAACACATACAAACACACACATTCAGACACATACCACATACATACATATGTACACACAATGACACACACTCATACACACAGACACATCATACATACACGACACAAATACCACGCACTACAC
>NW_021620966.1:9075494-9181984 GCF_004785775.1 Grammomys surdaster | reverse complement strand
ACATACACCACACCATATACACACACCACACAGACCTTACACACAGACACCACACATAGCATACAGCACATACACTACACACACGTACCCCTCACACATACAGATACTACATACACTATACATATATACCACACACAACATATATCACACACACCACACACAGACACACTATACATACATACCACGCATACACCATACACACAAACATCACACACAGCACACAGGCCACACACATCACACAGACACACAGACACACACAGACATACACCACACATACAGACACTATACACACATGTACACCACACATGACACATACCACACACAGACATCATACTACATACATACATCACATACCATACACACACATACACCATCACACAGACACCAGAAGTACTACATAACACACACATACATACATGCACACACCATACATATATACTATATCGAGAGCATGTGTGCGCGTACACACACACACACACACACACACACTGCACAGCTTTTTCAAACTAATTTGATCTCTTCAACAGCCTGAAACATTTTCTAGTGCTTGAAAATACCTATCTCTATCAGATTGACAAAATTTCAAGCAGATTAAAAAAAAACTTATATTAAACCTTTTACTGGAAAAAGTCCACCTTTGGACAAACACCAAGCCAAAGCAATTTTAACTCAAGTTGGTTTTCCTGGAAAAGCTGAAGATGTAGTTCAGAAAAGAAATGCCTTGGCTTCCCTTCAAATCCACACTCAAAACTAACAAGCTTAGTCGAAATGCCCTTTGCTTCAGTGGTTCTCAAATAGTGTGTGGAAAAGAGTCGTCTGTTTCTTGTTTTATTACAGAGCTGGTGGAAATGTAGATTCCCCAGCCAGGGGATCCTGAGCAGATCTAGCTGGGGCTGGTATGGAAGATGTAAAAACCCAATGAATTAATTCAGAGAAGGCAAATACAGAGAGTCCTAAATTACTAAGACTGGAACATGAGATTACACTTAAGATGATCTTCTGAATTTAGTCTACTTCCAAAGAGCTACTCGGCTGTGAGACAACTCTATCACTGTCCCTGTGACTTTGGTAAACTAGACATTGTGTTTAGACTTCCACTGTCTCTTTAATAAGATGGGACTAGACAGTCTGAGTCTTTTGAGGTGCTGCAGCTATATACCATGGAGCGGGGTGTGGGAGAGCATGTATAGGTGACAGATATTTTGTTCATTCTGGAGGTTGAGCGGTCTGAGATAAAGGCCTTCAGCAGAGTCAGTGTCTGGTGAGGGGCTACTTCCTGGTTCCTTTGGTGCCAGATCTTTTTGTGTGATGTCTCTCGCTGTATGGGTACTAGTGCAATTGTGAGTGTGTGCCCTCATGGTTTTACCATGTCCCCAGACACTCTGTCTCCTGACATCATCTCCTTCTGGGATAGGATTTCAACAGATGAGGGGTACAACTGTTTGAGAACAATATCAATGGCTCTTGAATCTTTTTTTTTTAAATTGTAAATTCTGTCAAGAGACTAATAAAAATGTGTAAACTTCTTTCCAGAAAAGTGAACAAGAATGGATTTTTGTATATAAATTTAGTCATTATTTTTTTTAAAAAAAATGCTTATATTAGCTTTTGTCTTAGTCAGTGTTCTATTGCTGTGAAAAGACACCATGACCAAAGCAACTCTTATAAAGGAAAGCATTAAATTGGGGTTTGTTTACAGTTTCAAAGGTTTAATCCATTAATATCATGGCAGGAAGCATGGCAGCACACAGGCAGACATGGTGCTGGAGAGGTAGTTGAGAGTTCTACATCTGGATCAGCAGGCAGTAGAGATTCTGAACCTCACTTGAGTATTTGAACTGAAAGCCCATTCCCAGTGACACATATCCTCCAACAAGGCTACACCAACTCCAACAAGGCCACACACCCTAGAGGTTTCAAATAATGCCATTCCCTACAAGTTTATGGGGGCTGTTTTCATAAAAACCACCATATTCCACCCTTCAGCCCCCCCCAGCTTGTAGCCATATAATAATGCAAAATGAGTTCAGACCAACTTCTAAGGATATCTATCCCAACTGTGCATTTTGGGACTGGAGAAATAATCACAGGATGAGTTTTGGGGACTCATTGAAGCTACAGTGAATCAGACTTCAGCCAAAACTCCATTTTGGGGTTTAGTTCCAGATGTAGTTAAGTTGTCAACCAAGAACAGCCATCACAAGTCCATTCCTTATCAACTTGACACACAATCACATCTCCTTATGTTGTGATTCATTTCCAAATGAGAACAATAACCAGGTCATAATAACACTTAGACATAATTATAACTATCCTATGTGCCATAGCAAATGCATTAAATGTTTAAAATAGGTGGTAATGTCCTTTGAGGACATTACCTTTGGTATTTCAAATACTATTATATTTAGCTTCTGAATCTGTAAGCAAGACTATATGCTTTCCTTTATAAGAGCTGCCATGGTCATGGTGTCGCTTCACAGCAATGGAGCACTGACTAAGACAGCTTCCCTTGTAAGCTGAGTATATGGTTCATGAACTCCTCAAGCCAGGCAGATTTTCTACTGTTGAGTAGCCATGTCACTTTTGTCTTGCATCATCTGCCCATGTCAGGAGTCCCCATGCTTGCCAGTATGTTCAGAACAATGACAATTAATACTGTCCCCTTAGCTTAAGTGGCGGCATAAATCTAATCATCTTAAGCTCCATTCATCAACCAGGCCAATGAAGGTCTGATCCAGATCATGTCTTTATTTTCCAACTAACAAACCCATTTGTAAAAGTGAAACAACTTGTTCAAATCTGCTTGGATAGTAACAAACAGACTCTGGACGTAGCTCTGACCTCTTAACCTCTATGGTATCTTGCTTAATCTTGGCCCTGCTGACATTTTGGGATGGATCTAATTTCTCATTGTGGGAGAGCGTATTGTAGATTGTAAGATGTTTATCACACCCTTGCCTTTATTCTCACAGCATGTCAACAGTACTCTGTCTTAAAGTGTTTCCATTGCTGTGAAGAAACACCATGACCAAGCCAACTCTTATAAAGGACATTTACTTGGGGCTGGTTTACAGTTTTAGAGGTTTAGTCCATTATCATCATGGCAGGAAGTGTGGCAGCATGCAGGCAGACGTTGTGCTGGAGGAGCCGAGAGATCTACATCTTGACCTGAAGTTAGCCTAGAAGAGACTCTAGCTCACATGTCCAGACATAAGCATATATATGAAACCTCAAAGCCCCACCTCCACAGTGACCCACTTCCTCTAACAAGGCTACACCTCTCCTATTGGTTTTACACTGATTGGTATATGTTTGTTGGGGATGGTGCCAGTTGTGTTTGAAAAGATTACCTTGTAGTTCACTCCTACACCCTCTAAGATGATGTTACTGTGTGAGGATATCAATCCTCTAAAACCTGACAAGGCAGGAAAAAAGATGGATTCGTGAAGACAACGTTTCCTATTCTCCATATGAAAGAGTTCAGGGTAGAACAGGCCAGCTCATAATTCTATAATTTCCTAACTTCTAAAAGCTTCAGGCCTTCTTGTGGAGCCAAGAATTTATATGTATTTGAATGACTGCTAAAATCTAGTCAAAACAGGTAAACAAAACAACTAAAAAGCTTGTTTCACTGGAAAAAAAAATGTACAATCTAAACAGGCTATAGGCCAGCATGATTTTGGTGGCATCCTGTCTGAGAGAGCAAGATCTGAGGAAAGACAACGGGCTTTCAGCCAGTCTTAGTGTTGGACTTAGTAAAATTGTTAGGTGACTTGGCTAAAGCAGAGAGGGAAATGAGCAGTTACAGCCACCAGGAACCGGATCGTTTCCCAAAGTACTCTGGCCTGTTGCTGACTCACGTTGCAGAAGACCATGAACTTCAGCACTGGGCAATCATTCTGGTCCTTCAGAAAGTTGTTATCTGGTTCTGTAATGGGATAATGCTTCCAGCAAAAAAAAAATCTGTTTAAAAATTATCTGGCAGCATGTGCCACCAGAATGCGGTTACATGAGGCTTAAAATATTTTAGAAAAAAATAGCAACAACACTGTATTCCGTGACCTTAATATTAGTTTATCTCTTGAAAAGGATAATTGAGACTGAAGTTGTCGTTGTATAGACATCCCCTAGGGCCCTAAGCAGTGAGCACACATTTAAGAATTTTCAGCCAGGCACTCTGATCAAAAGGACGGCCTTGTCCTCATCTAGCTTATCATGAAGAAAGGTAATTCCAAATACTCACTCTGGTTGCTTTGGAATACACAGGCTAGACAACTTGGTGATGGAGATTAAGACAGCTCCTGTTAGACAGTGAAGTCTTAGCCTAGACCTAGAAGATAAGAGGGCTTAGCTTGGAATACAGAAGTAGGGGCAGATTATGAACCAACAGAGAGGCCATCAAGGGCCTGGAGTGTTCTCAACAAAGATGCCTGGTGAGAGAGAAAAGGGATGATGCCCATTCAGAAAGGACAAGTTATACAGTGAGTCTGGATGGAGTTGAATGAAAGACTAAATTAACGTAAGGCACATTAAGGAAATTGAACTTTACCAAAAGGAAGCAGGATAGTGTGGTGGCCAAGAACGGGCCACAACAACATATTTTTGAATCCCAGTTCTGTTTTTCTAGCTGTGTGATCTTAACTTCTGTGTGGGAAAACCACTTAACTTCTTTGTGGCTATTTTATTTAAATGATTAGGGGTCAATGTCACCCAGAGCTCATTACCTTTTTAGTGTCCAGTTGCAAGATCCAAGAATTCCCTGGCAGTGGCCATGAGCATGCTGCTATGGTTCTCACGGATCCTTCAATTTATCCTTTTTACAGTTCTCACGCCTTCTGGTACCCTCAGTCTGAGTCTATGCCATGGGGTAGCTTTGTAACAGGGAGTATGGATGGGATTTAGATGGACAAGCTGTATAGGGTATCATACTAAACAGGTGACCTCTCTAGCATATGGTGGCAGAGCAGAGGGCGAGGGAGGCATGAGGGTGGACCCTGAACCAATGGCAAGCTTTATACATTTTTAATTTCTAGTAGTATGAAATTAATTTCTAGATACAGTAGGATTCTGCTATTTGCTTGTTGCATTTTTTCCCTGTAGGGTCTATCTCCTCGTACCCGGAACTATTTCTAGACTTCTACAAAGCAGAACACATTTCTAAGATATGTACATTAGAACCAAGGATAGGGAGACAAAATATTGAACACGTTAAGAGCTGTCATTGGAGATTCAGAAAGGTCATTTTGGATGGAGAGAGTCAAGACCATATAGAGTGTGGTTGTGTTAGTTGTATTATGCTGTAGCTAAATATTAGACGAGAAACAACTTAAGGGAGAGTTTGTGTTTGGCTCACGATTTGTGGGGATGCAGACCATCATGGTGGGCTTTGTGGTGGCTGGAACATGTGACAACTGCTTGATTGTCACATATTAGGTACTAGAAATCAGAGCAGACCAAAATGGAGGTAGGCTATGAACTCCAAGGCCTGTGCACTGACCACGCACTTCCTCCAGAGAGGGCTCACTTAGCGAAGATTCCAAAACTTCCTTATATTGGCCAGTTTGGTCTTGACACAGACTATAGTTACATGGGAACTGGAAACCTCAATTGAGGAATTGTCTCCACCAGATAGGCCTGTGGCCATTTTCTTGACTGTTTGTTGATGTGGAAAGGCCCAGTCCACTGTGGGCAGTACCACTCCTGGGCAGGTAGGCTTGGGCTGTATGAGAAAGCCAGGGGAAGCAAGCCAATAACTAACATTCCCCCATGTTTCTGCTCCAAGCTCCTGCCTTGGCTTCTTTCAATGATGGACAATAAACTACAAGATAAAATAAAAATTTTCCAAGTCTCAACACTGGCATCACTTTGGGACCACATGATTAAGCACATGAGCCAATGGCCAGGCCATGGGACAGATATTTCACATTAAAGCCATACTAATTCAAGTGGGGATGATTTTATATATGGGCAATTGTCTGGCTGGTAGTGAAGGAAATGCCTATGTCTCCCTGACTCTGAATCCTTCAGATCAAGAAATATGGAGGTTTTGTGGGAGAGACCTGGACACAGGAGTTCACTTCACAAAATAAAAGCAGGGAGGTTGTGTGTTTATGTTATGTGATGTCTTGACTGCAGAGCCCGCAGGGGTGTGGCAAACCTATTAACTGGAGTTAAAGAGGTCAACCCTCAGAATTCAGTTCAGTTGTCTTCAGTTTTTCTATACAAAGGATTTCCTGACCTCACACAGAATGGGATTCCTTTCTTTTCTGTGGCGGTCCCATGCCAACTTACTATTATGGATTTATTGTACCTTTTAGGACATTGTCTTATGATAGTTTTTCCTTGTCTATATGTCTGCCACTGTAGACTGATCTCACTGAAGGCCAGAGATGGATCTTCATTATCTTTATGCTTTCACCACCTGGAACACAACAGGAGCTCAATACTTCTTTGTGTGAGTATGTTTATTTATGTATCGGGCAAATAAACAGATGAACAAACAGGCAGGGATGCGTTTCACTTCCACCATGCATCCTCTTACAACACTTCACAAGAAGCCTGCAGTGGGCTGGGGAGATGCTCAATTGGTAAAGCACTTATCATACAAGCTTGAAGACTGGGGTAGCATCCCCAGCATTCCTGCAAAAGGTCTGCACAGCAAGGTGTGCCAGTGATCTTGGGGCTGGGGAGCTAGGAAGAGAGGATCCCTGAGGCTTGCTGGCTACCCAGTCTAGCCAAACGGGTGGGCTCTACATTCAAGGAGAGACTTTGTCTCAAAGAGTTGTGTGGACAGCAACTAAGAAAGACACCTGACAGTGACTGTGGTCTCCACAGGCATGAACACACACACACACACACACACACACACACACACACACACACATAGTGCTGACATTTAAATTTATACAATATAATGATAAAATGTCAAGGGAAGTAGAAAATGAATTACTTTATTAAAATATACATAATACAAATGTTCTAGACTAATTTTAAGGGTGATTAAAATTATTGTAAAAAGTAACAAAGAAAGTGATCAGTTTAACACTTTATACATGTTTCCGAATCCACAAAGACATTTGCAGAAAAGAAGTTTCCTTTAAGTTATGATTTTATTATAATCCTGATACAAAGAAAAAACACAAAAATTAAAATATAAATATTTTAGTATAAAAATATAACAAGTATAACCCATTATATCAACACTTTGAAGGCCTTCTACCTGCTCTACTCTTCTCTCTCTCCTCTCGTTCTCCTACTCTCTTAATAAACCTCCCCTCGTGGAACCGTCAAAAAAAAAAAAACACTTAAAGGCAAAAAAGCATCGTATATATATATAACCTCTCAGTAGGCTTGGGCAGAAATGCTCCTGGCTCTAAAGTACCAGCTCAGAGAGAACTACAATTGAGGTCATATTTATGTAGAATTCTTAGGAACTCCGAGAGAACAGTATTCATGAAATTGATGACTAGAGGACAGAAATGAGGAGGGAGTTTAGCTAGAGAGTCTGGGTAGAGGGAAGGGTGGTAGAGAAGGAGCAGGTGGAGGCATGTGCATGAGAGCGAGAGCCTGAGATAAGACCGGGCTAATTAGCCAGAGAAAAGGGTGAGAGGTGAACGGAGAACAGAGCATCCATCCGGCTCAGTCATTAAGGAACCTATGACACTTGAGTCCTGTGGGCGACGCCAAGGGAGCGGAGGAGCAACAGGAGAATAACGAATAGAGAAGCCTAGAGAGAAACGGTTGGAGGATGAGTATACCGGGTGGTAGGTTTCTCCGGTTCACTAATTAGAGGCTACTGTTGACCTTAGCTGAAGCTGTGCTGAGAACTGAGGGCAGCGTGGGTGGACACTCAGTGGCAGAACAGGAAACAGGAGCAGAAAATAGGCACTTCCACTACAAAAGGGAAGTGAGCTGTAGCGAGCCACCCTGAGAAGGAAATGAAGTCCAGGGGAGGTTTCAGCGGGTTGTGGTGAAACCGGCAGCTTTATGAACCCATAGATAGGAATGCAAGAGAGACTGACGGAGATAAATGGACAAGCTCCTCTGGAGACATTAGGAAAGTGACTAATCTTTTCCTAGGAGAAAAATAAGTAAAATCACAATGGTAATCATTCATTAACCCAGAAAGTATTTAAGAAGGATCTACTATGTGCCAGGCAATGTTGTTCTGTGAATCAGAAAAACACTCCTCTACACTATATTACTTAAGCCTAGGAACCTAAAGCAAAAATGAATCTAAATGAAAAAACACACAAGACTTTGGCCTTCCAGGTCTAGGAGTTATGCCTTTGGCAAAAGTAGGTAAGTCTTCATGGGAAGGAGTCCCTGAGATTGGTCCAGATTACTTGTTACAGAGAACAATTGAGACCCATAACCTGGAATTTGAACACAGAATCCCTTCACGACTGAGGTAACGTGCTGCAGCTTTTAACTGTGGTGACATGTTTGCACTGTAGCGGATAGGGGAGGAGGTCCTTGCAACCCTGCTGTGTTTGCTGTGGTCAGGCCTCTAATACAGAAGATGGTAGGAGAAGATGGGGACACATAGTCCATACCACCAATGGGCTGGGCGTTTCAACCGTGGCTCCAGTAAGACCAAACTACTGCTTCTCTTTCAGCTTTTGCTCTTTCTACTGAAAACCAGCCTGGTCTAACTAAATCCATCAGGGCCTGCTTGCTGACATCATCAGAGTTCTTCACAGTCATCAACATGATGTGATGTTGAAAGGTGTGAAAACGAAAAGTAAGGGGAGGTATATTCCTATTTCCCTTCTGAAATAAACACTCAAGGATGGACTGGGAAATGTTCATGGCTCATGGCCCAGGACCTCACTCCATGTTAACACAGGAGGTCTGTACCAAACAGTACCAGAGAGGAGAAAGGTTAAATGTGTGAATAGGGATTCAAAGAAAGTCCAGAAGGAAAGGGCCTTTGACATCACTAAGTGGACACTTCTTGCTAACAAGGCAGGAATAATCTGCAAGGCTAACTGATGGATGCCTTACTTAGAATTCAGGACGCCTGAAACTCCACACACCATTTTTCTATCATATGTATTACCTATTGTCTGAGTTATATTTGTAAATAAACAACCTTTGCCAGTGATGGTGGTGGTGGTAGGATGTTTGGTGTACCTTTTGGGGAGAAGTTCCCAAGTACATGGATAAACTAGCACTTGCACCAAAACAGATTTGAGCCCTGAGTGTAAGTCTCTATGGTATTCCATATCATGAAAAGCTCAGCGGTCCTTCTCATTCATCCTATGGAGTCTTCAGGGAAATTGCTTCTCCCCAACACCCATGGTTCAAAAATAGGCTTTAAACTTTAGTTTAAGAACCATAGCAAGCCGGGCGGTGGTGGCGCACGCCTTTAATCCCAGCACTTGGGAGGCAGAGGCAGGCGGATTTCTGAGTTTGAGGCCAGCCTGGTCTACAGAGTGAGTTCCAGGACAGCCCGGGCTACACAGAGAAACCCTGTCTTGAACCCCCCCCCCCGCCAAAAAAAAGAATCATAGCAAATCTGAATAAAAGATGCAGAGTGTGTTCTGGGGACATGACTCAGTAAACAAGTATCAGTCCTGAGTTCAGATCCAAAGCATGCACTTAAAAAGCCAGGTATGGTGGCACATAATCAGTAATCCCAACTCCAGGAAAGTAGGAACAGAAGATTCTTGGAGTTCAGTGGCCAGCCAGCCTAGCTCAAGCCATACATATAGGTTCATTGAGAGACCCTGTCTCAAAAAATATGGTGGAAAGAGATTAAGGAACATACCCAACTTCAACCTCTGGTTTCTATGTACAACCAATCAACAGAGAGGGAGGGAGGGAGGGAGGGAGGGAGACAGAGAGAGGAAGACGGAGGAAGAGGATGAGGATGAGGAGGGGAGGGGGGATCACCACACAGCTTCTACTTTGTGCAGGCACGAGTTCCCAGTTGTCAATATCTTCCGCTACATTGGCCCATTTGTCACAATCGATGAAGCACACTGGCATGTTTTCACTGACTCCATAATTTACACATGGGTTCTCTGGGTGCTGATCATCTTATGGGTCTGGACAAATTTACAGTGAAGTTTTCCACCTTAGAGTACTATACAGAGTAGTGTTCCTGTCCTGTATTTTGCCTCCTCAGTCCCTAGCCCCAGACAGCTGGTGAGCCTCACAGTTTTACTTTTTCCAGTATGTGATATAGTTGGGATTGTGTAGTACAAGCCTATTCAGATCCTTCTTTTGCTTAATACGTGTTTCCAGTATCCTTAGGTGCTTTATGTCTTGACAGATTATTTCTCTTCATTGCTAACTGGTGTTCCATTGTCTAGATAGGCTATGGACTCCATCTTTAGATCACCTGATCATGGTATTCCTACATCCCTCTCATCCTACCGAAACACAAGTCAAGCTTTGGAGAGGTGTCTAGCGATGAGAAACGAATTGAAATTATGATCTGAACTACTCACATCCTACTTTGCTAACTGGGGGGGGGAGGGGCTGAATTTCAACTCAAATGTAAAGTAATTTTCCCCGAAATCGTACTGGAGTGTATTTATCTCTGAGAAAAAAGTCTTGCCTCCAAGATGATTCAGATGGAGATGAAATTTTACTCTAACATTTAAAGGAGAAGAAAAAAAAGGAAGGAAAAAAATCAGACAGAAAAATAAGAGACAGAATGGAGAGAGAGAGAGAGAGAGAGAGAGAGAGACTTGCTAACCACAGGATTCTCTGAAAAAAGGGTATTTTTTTTCTCTCTTTTACAAGTTAGCAGTTACTGAATTATTCATGAAGCACGGAAAGGCTGTCTTCTCCCTGGGTGATGGATAACTGAGCAGGAGAGCGCTCCAAGTGGGTTTGCCACATCAGCCAGCACTCTTGCTTGGAGCACAGGGTGCGCTCCTCTCCAGCTCAGCTTCTGCTCTTGCAGTCAGGCATCCTCGCTGCGGCTGCCTGCCTGCTTGCCTGTCCACCCTCTTGGGCTTGGAGCCTACCACTTGACTCTCTCCAGCTCTACTGCCAGCTGAGAGACTCCCCACAGCTGCTGGCTCCTGCCTGGGACCATGTGTGCGGATGCTGCATGGGAGAAGCAAGGCGCTTGCTCCTGGCATGGATCCCAGCTTAGTTTCTCCTGCTGACTTCTGGACCACAGATGCTGCTGCTGAGGAGGTATTTCCTGGCATCTCTCCCTCTGCTATCACCAGCTAAGGACTGGCCCCAAATCAAGGTACCTCTACTCCCTCTCCTTGGCGTTTTCCCCAGCTAGGATATCTCTACTTTCTCTCGGTAAAGAGGGCTCCGGTTGGCAACACACATTCCCAAATTGTGTGTGTGTGTGTGTGTGTGTGTGTGTGTGTGTGTGTTTGGGAGAAACTCTTCTTGGTATGGATATGACCTTAGGGCTTCCCTGCTGCTCGCTGAGTGTAAAGTGGACCTTCTCTGTCACTGGAGACATTTCTGAGGCAGGCACCTGTCATCTGCCACCCCTGTTCTCCTGTTCTCCTGTTCTCCTTCACCTCCCCCTTCCCCCAGCCCATTATTCGGCTTCAGCCTTTTGTGTCGGTGACTGCGGGCTGAAGAAATGTTTTTGTCCTCCCAGCAGGCAAGTGTCAGGATGGGCCACGCTACACGAAGCCAACGCTAGGGCGCGAGGTGTGAAGATTTGGCCAGAATGACCAACTCCTCCTCCACTTCGACCTCCACCACTACCGGGGGATCTCTACTGCTGCTCTGCGAGGAAGAAGAGTCGTGGGCAGGCCGGCGGATCCCGGTGTCTCTCCTGTACTCGGGGCTGGCCATCGGAGGCACGCTGGCCAACGGTATGGTCATCTATCTCGTGTCGTCCTTCCGAAAGCTGCAGACCACCAGCAACGCCTTCATCGTGAATGGCTGCGCCGCGGACCTCAGCGTCTGCGCCCTCTGGATGCCACAGGAGGCAGTGCTGGGGCTCCTGCCCGCCGGCTCCTCGGAGCCCCCGGGAGACTGGGACGGTGGCGGAGGCAGCTACCGTCTGCTCCGGGGCGGGTTGTTGGGCCTCGGGCTCACCGTGTCCCTTCTGTCCCATTGCCTCGTGGCGCTGAACCGCTACCTGCTCATCACCAGGGCGCCTGCCACCTACCAGGTGCTGTACCAGCGGCGCCACACGGTGGGCATGCTGGCACTGTCCTGGGCTCTCGCCTTGGGTCTGGTGTTGTTGCTCCCGCCCTGGGCCCCCAAGCCCGGAGCCGAGCCCCCGCAAGTCCACTACCCCGCGCTCCTGGCGGCCGGAGCGTTGCTGGCACAGACGGCGCTGCTGCTGCACTGCTACCTGGGCATCGTGCGCCGTGTGCGCGTCAGCGTCAAACGGGTCAGCGTGCTCAACTTCCACCTGCTGCACCAGCTACCGGGCTGCGCCGCTGCCGCCGCCGCCTTCCCCGCCGCCCCGCACGCGCCGGGTCCTGGAGGCGCCGCGCATCCCGCGCAGCCCCAACCCCTGCCGGCCGCTCTGCAGCCTCGCCGGGCGCAGCGGCGTCTCAGCGGCTTGTCGGTGCTGCTGCTCTGCTGCGTCTTCCTGCTGGCCACGCAGCCGCTGGTGTGGGTGAGCCTGGCCAGCGGCTTCTCCCTCCCGGTACCCTGGGGCGTGCAGGCGGCCAGCTGGCTCCTGTGCTGCGCCCTGTCTGCCCTCAACCCGCTGCTCTACACGTGGAGGAACGAGGAGTTCCGCAGATCCGTGCGTTCCGTCCTACCCGGCGTTGGGGACGCGGCTGCGGCCGCTGCGGCCGCCACCGCTGTGCCAGCCATGTCCCAGGCGCAGCTGGGTACCCGGGCGGCTGGCCAGCACTGGTAACACACCTTGCTCAGAGGGGCTTCCTTAAGCCACCTGCCGCACCGTCTCCTTCTTTTGTATATCCAGTCCCAGGGAAGATCCCAGGGAGAAGATTTTGCCTTCCTTCCCAGTGCAATACCTGAACCAAGGTCTTCCCCTAAATGGAGTCCCAATTGTGTGCGGCCATTAGACTTTTACCCTTTCGTTTCTGTGTTTTAAAGCACCCTTAGGTCCATCCAGACACCCAGACTGCAAGGACTTGTAAACTGGCATTTTAAAAGAACCAGTTAATTTATTTCAAGTTTGCTTTTGAAAAAGAGCTTTCATAATATACAACCCTTCCAACCTCCACCGTCTTATATACGAAGCGCCTTGTGTGAGTGTGCATGAGCCAAAGGGAATACCATTGAGAAAGACACTGTGTGTAGACAATATTCTAACCACACTTCCTTCTGTTAGACCTTAGTCTTTGTACATTGACCTCGAAGAGTGAAACCACAGGTGTGTATACCGGTGTGAATTGCCATTGAGACCTCAAGCCCTTTATTCTTAAAAGGGTTTTTTTTTTTATTGAGTCATTTTTGAAATGAGATTGACTCTCAAGCTAGTGAGGAAACAGACCAAATTTATTATTTACTCTTCTCTATTCGCTTCTAAGGTGGAAAGCTACCGACAAATGTTAAAGTGAAAAAATGTCAAGTTTTGGATGGTCTGAAACCAGAAATTGAATTTTGAGAGCAAAAAAAAGGGGGGCTATCTATTTTAGGTAGCAGTTTCACATTTTCTAAAGCATGCACATTTCTTGCTACCCACATTTGTAACCGATTTATTTGCCTCTGAGTGTGATCGCAGCTTTGAACATTCTGTACTATAATGGTTGCTAAGGAGAATGACTCCTGTAGTCTCTTTAAAATATCTCAATGCACATGATATAATTAAACACTAATACCATAATTGCATAGCTAGTGTTAGCTGCTATTGCATGCTCCTAGATGCTAGAACTTACTGGGCATGTGATACACAAAGCAATACCCATTAGACCATGACATTTTATTTCTTCTAGACACCAGAAGAAAAGGCCTTTTAATCATTTGAAAAGAGACATAGATGAACCTGTGGCTACCTAGAGTTCTTGTCTTGACCTAGTTTATGAGAAAACACCCATTTGGGGACTTTGTCTCTCAAACAAAACCAATGGTCAGGATGATATAATACACATTGGCTCCACAAAAGTATCTGTGCAGTTTAGGGGTTAAACAAGCCACATGTTAGGAAGTAACACTGTTCTACGTTGTTCATATATATTACAAAACACTTACTATTAGTGTCATGTCTGTTGAAGACAGAATCGTGCAGACAGCCGTGCAGAAGGGAAGTGTTTCAAATGGGACTCCGTTCTCCAATGTATGAGTTGAGGTTTGCCAGCTTCATCTTTGACTTCCTAAATGTATTTAGATGCATTTACAATGTACAAAAACCACGTGAACTCGTTTTACATAATTAAACAGAGAAGAAAGTAACAGGAGGCAAAGACTGATCTGTTATCCTCATAAAATCTGGGGCCCAATAGCCTCAGTTAACGGTATAATTCAGGAGCAAAGACAGCTTGCTTTGTTGCACTCTTGGACCAAGAATGGTAAGAACACTTGTATATTTGAAAAATTATGGAAGACACAGGAAACGTACATTTTGTAGTAAGACAAAATAAAATAAATATGTTTGTCACTAACAATACATTGGCAGTCATTTCATTAACCAAAATGTGTGCATGTGCCAGTTTTCTCCTACGAAGATGTCTTGTTTCCAGTTTCCTGGATTCAGATATTTAATTAAAGTGTAGATATGCTTCTTTCTTGGGTATCTTCTCTTTGTCTCTGTTTTAAGGATACTGTACCAGAAGACACTGTGTTCCAAAATACGACTGATACAAAGTGACTCCTTTTTGATGGCTGTAAGTTTGTTTTCAGTTTCTAAAATGCTTTTTACTTCACAGAGTTAGTTACATAAGCTCCTCACATTGGTCTGGGAAAAGAAATAGCTATGTTTTCTTTTTGTAAACCTTGAGGAATGGGTCATAAAGGTAACAGAGAGGTGGTGATTTTCGAAAGCTCTGTCAACAAGCTCTTCTAGTTAAGCATTGTCCTTGTTTCTCATGGGTGATGCAAACCAGTTCCCTCTCTGACCCTATAATGCTCCGCACATATAAAGAGCTTTGTGAATGAGACTGATACCTTGCCGTGTTTCTGGCTAGCACTCCCAGGCTGGCACCGCGCCACGTGGGAGACCTACTTTTGATTAATTTACTAGTAATTAACTCCACAGGGCTGACTCCTTTTAGTTTTAAAGTAGCACTGACGTATCTAAAAATGCCTGCCTAGGCCCTGCCTGCAAGTGTTGGAGTTACTGCTTTGACAAATTAAATTAATGGAGATTGTGTTCTTATTTAAATGAAACCACATATTATCCACTCAGGAATAAAAAAAATTCCTAACTGCTATCCTGGGCTGTCCTATTTTGCTTTTGTGCTTCTTTTACTTTATGTGCATGCCTATTAAGATGTATAACATCTGCCTTCCTTTTGCATACATTTCAAGGTCTAAATTCTAGGACAGAATAGGCCCTAACCTCATACTTTCTTCTTTCCACAATGAAGAGCGTTAATAAACAAGGATGCTGCTTGGTACAGGGACATTTGCGGATGCTATTTCAAGTCAGGTAAATTTCTCTTTGTCTCAGAATAACAGAAAAAAGATTTCCACACTGGGATATATTTCTTTTCAGAGGGACCCAGCAGAGCATGGCATGCAGCAGAGGAAGGGGTGAAGGGCAAAGAATCTTTCTTTAAACCACTGTTAAGGAAACTTCTATCTCTTTCAACATTAAGGAAATGAGGAACGCTGTTGAAAAGATCTACTTGTCAATAGGGAGCCGGTCTTGTTTGGACTTACAGTGGAGGACAACCTTGCCCCTCTGATGATGACTACACTAGCTAACTTTGTGTCACCTTTATCACAGAGTCCTAGAGGGTCAAGCGGCACTTGCCCAGCTCTAAGGCAATTTTAGTGACTTACAAGTCTATGGCATGGTTCTACATCAAAGAACACGGAGGAGGAACTGGAGCAGTGGTTCAGTCAGTAAAGTGCCAGCTGTAGAGGCATGAAGACCTGAGTTCAGAGCCCTGTAATGCATTTAAAAAACCAAGCGTGGCACAGCATGTCTGTAATTCCAGGACTGGGAAGGCAGAGACACATAGACTTGCTGGAACTTGCTGGCTAGCCACTTTAGCTGATAGGCAAGTTCCAGATTCCCATGAGAGGATCTGCCTCAGAAAATGAAATGGGGGGCAATTGAAGAAGATACTTGATACCAGCTTTTGGTCTCTACAGGAACACGGACATTTGATTCACATGAATATCGTGTACACACACACACACACACACACACACACACACACACACACACACTGAGAAAAATCATGATGTCCTTTCCTTTCAAGGCCTGTCCTTGATGTTTATGGCTCCAGTTGGAGCTATTGGTCTATGAGAGGGTGACCTTTCCTTCCCTGGTATTCGGACTTATGGAACTTCATGCAAATGTGTGTTGTTTAGCCCACAGCTCACAGTTCTGGCTACATTCCTATCTTGGTCAGATACCTTGTCACCTCTGGCATCTAGTAGTGAACATATAGGGGCCAGAACATTCCCTGGAAGTCATTTTTGGCTCTGTGGGCTGGAAACTCCTGGATTCCAGGCACTTGCATCTGTTGAGAGAGACAGAAGTTCCAGGCTGCTATATGTCCTTGTGGGATGGATGGTCAGAGGAGGATGGAAGCCATCCTTTAAAGTGTCAGCCCTACTTGGAGTCCCAATTTCTCTAAATGCAACTGTGCTTTCAATATTCATTTCTAGGTTCTGTCTGGGCAGCCTTGCACAGCCTGTTCTGTCCCACTAATAGGGCCTCCTTACTAGAGCCTCACACTGAGATTCCAGATGCTTCAGAAGGCCTGATGCATAGTTGAAGGCAAGGGAAACACTGCAGTTGAAGCAAATGTTGGATCCGAATGTCTGGAAGAAGGATGTGATGGTACTTGGGATGTCCTGCACATTTCCATACAGCTGTGCCCCTTTGGAATTTTCACAAGGACACATGCCTTTAAAAAAATCTAGCCAAAGCTAAATAAATAATAAAAAGAAAAAGACAAGGAAGAACACAGAAATTCAAGGAGCCGAAGCCTGAAATGCCACGGGGTTAATTAAATGCAGACATTGGACTGAAAGGCAGGTCTGACTCCAGACCATGACACTGTAGCTAGTGTAACAGAGGTAACAATCAGAACTTCACAGGAAGTCTGGAGTCCCCTTCACAATGTGACCATTCCCTAAGCTGTCTTCCTGACTCAGATTTGTTGGTATAGCCCTGTTGTCTGCATACTAGCTGTTAGCACAGACCAGCTTGATGCCAGCCTCAGGGACTTTACTGGGCTGTAATAGCTTTTTAATCGCAGAAAGCCCATTCACTGTCTACCTTCTCACCAGGGCTTCTCTGACCTGGCTTTGGGCTTCTTCTCCACAGAATTCATGCACAACCTTAGCCCTACATATTCCATTGTTATGATACCCCTTTTTAAATGTATGTGTGTACCTGTGTGCATGTATGAGTATATGTTTGTATGTGTGCATGTGTGAGTGTATGTTTGTGTGTACATATACACAAACAGACACTCATACACACATAGACAGACAGAGAGAGAGAGAATCTTCAGAAAGATGGGAAAGCTATTTTTCTTTCATTTTTTTATCTATTTTGTATTAGAATTTTTTCCATAACCAGTCACTGGAAGTACATTATATATTTATAATAATAAATATTATATATATTTGTAGCTGATAACAGTAATTTTCCATTTTTAAATTAATGTATGTTCATATAACAAGAAATGGGTTTTATCACAGTATATTCATACTTATGTGTCACGATAATGACAGTTTTTAAAGAACAAAGATTTGACTTGTTCTCTTGAGTATTTTTTTTTCTTAATGAGTTAGATTTGGGAATAAATCCTAGTTCTCAACTCTTATCTTGCCAAAGGCTATCTATCCATCCCAGGGTAATAAAGAATGGGACTGTGAGACCTGCTGTCAGTGCCATCCATACTCAGTTACATCCTCCTGCCTCATCTGAGGAAGATTGCTGCTCCTGTCACATTCAAACTGTTCACGTGACTGAGTCAACATTGGGATGTTCTGATTCTTATCACTACTTTAAACTCAATGCCTAATTGCTCAAGATATGCGGTTATTTCTGAGGGTCTGATATAGGAAAGTGGTATATTTATTTGAGAAAGCCTTACCTACTGCTAACCAATGATCAGGCACTGTTTCCAGAACCTAGGAGAAATCACTATAGGACGAAATCACTTTACCTCTTTTCTGCAATTCAGAGGTGGCTGAAAGTCCTGGGGACTACCCAGGCTATATTTACTGTATTTGAATTTTCAAAACTCTTCTTATGTAAATAGGGCCCAGTTTCCAGTTTTGTGTTCTCAAGAGTAGAAAACTTTGTGCCATCCTTTATCTGAGCACCCTTTGGGAGAACAGAATGTATACAATGCTAAACCAAGTCATCCCACCTCCCTTCTTTGACAAAATCGAGGTTGAGTCAAGGGCTCATCAGGTAAAGGTGTCTACCTCCAGGACAGACAAACTGAGATCTATAAGGCTGAGGCAGGAGGGTGTAACTGAGTATGGGTGCCACGTTAGGTTCAATAACTCTTTCCTTACCAGTCTAACCTTACCTCACATGGGCTGAAGAACTTTTCTTGGTTCAGGTTGAGAGAAAAGGACAGAGACTGCCTTTCACACAAGACCTTGCTAAAAGAGAGCCACTCTGTGGAGACATGCAAGTGGGTAACTATTCCCATGTAGTAGGCAATCTGCATAGTTTGAAGACAAGGAAAGAGGCCAGCAGTGGCAGCAAAAAATCCTTTCTTTTGGGGACTGGACAAGTGAGAAAATGACATTCTTCTGTCTAAGTGTGGATCCCTTGGCTTTTGAAGCATAGGATAGAGTCACTGTGATAAACCAGGGCAGTGTATTTCTAACCAACTTTATCAGGCAGAAGAAATATCTTCATTTCTGATCACAGGTAAACTGCCAATTATATCAGGCATTTTTTTAAAGTTAGGTTTCCTTTCATTTAGACCCTAAGTGCAAGGTGGAGCAGCAAATAAGTGTGGTCTCTAGGATTTTTTTTTTAAAAACAATGTTATGAAGTATAATTTAAGAAGGAGATAATCAGTTGGAGAAAAAAAGGCTAAATAGAAAAAATGATGTTGCAAACATCAGAAGTATCGATGACGAAGACGATGTTGATGCTTTTCACAACCATGAAAGATGGGTATTAACCCAGGTGGGGTGGCTCAGTCTATAGTCTTAAAATACAATAGGGATCGGCAGGAGGATCCCTGTCAGTTCATGGCTAGCCTGGGGTACACAGTGAGACTCTTTCTCAAAAGGAAAAAAAAAACATAAAACAAGGCAAGTATTATGGCTTGGTTTATGCTTGAGGCTCTTCCTCACTGTCCTTAAATGTCATCAGCAAAAGAGCTAGATGACTGTTGAACTCAAGTCTAGCTGGCTCCAAAGCCTGGGCTTATAAACATAGAGTCAAATGCAGAACCCAGAGCAAGCACTGGAAGGAAGATTTGACTCAGTGGGTGGGAGATAGATTTCAGCTTAATAGGAGGAAAAAAAGAACTTTATCTCAATTATAAGCACTCAAAATAGTTGGGGCTGTCTCTGGAGATTATGACTTTCTCAGTACCTGAAGGATGCAAGTTGAGGTAGAAGATTAACTCACGAATGGGAGAGTCTATGCCAGGTGGGAAGCCTCCCCATGCTAACTCTGAGATGCCTTTAAAGGCTGGTTTCTGTCATTACATAATAGCTCTTCAGCTTGGAGATGACAAACGCTTTCTTGTTCAGAGCCTGTGATATTTCAGCTGATTAGTCACTAGAAGCATGCCTGCTATACATCTTACCCTCACCAACCAAAGAGAAGCAAGCCTTGGTGACAAGGGATGTCCCTTTTTGGGTACAGGGACACCAAAAGGACACATTCTTTGTCACTTTGCCTCATTCATGCTTCTGGTCAATTTCCATTTTGGTTCCACCTTAGTCCCAAACTTTTTTTTTTCCTAAGTGGAATACAGGCTGTGAGAAGTGTATCTTACGTAACATATTCTCTGGCCAAATGTTGAAACACGGTGTGTTAGCTATACACATTTAATTGCTAAAAGGACAACAGTTTTGATTACTTTATTTTGGGAGACAGAACAGATTTCAAGTCAACTACTTGATTTTAAACCAGGTTAAGGTCAGCTTTCTTGGGAACATGGTAGTATTCCCCAATGTTGTTCATAGCTGAGCGTGGCTTTGCACGTGACACAGTCTCAAACAAATTTCAAATAAACTCTATTTTGATGATGTTTTTTGGTTGTCAACTTGACTATATCTGGAATTAGCTAAAACCACCTATGAGGGATTTTTGCTTTATGTGAAGTGGAAAGATCCAATTCTAATGTGGATGTTTTAAGGAGAGAAGACACACTTCTAACCTGGGACATTTTCTGCTAGGCTCTTTCGTGATTTTCAGTTTTTTTCTCCATGTCACTTTTAACCAAGAATCGGGTTTTTTTCCTCAGTGTTTGTTTTACAAAGCAATAAAAACAAACAAACAACAATAATTTAATTTCAGATGTGTTCTCCCCTGAGCCTCAGCATGTCCGTCCCTGGGATTCTCAGGTCTTCACACACCGTTCTAGCCCCTCCGCCTGTCTGCCCATGGGACAAGGTTCTCTGCAAGGCATGCTGGGAATGCTGATGTTGTGTTCCAGACAACAACTTCATTGAAACTACTAACCCCAGAAGCTACCAGGTACTTGTCTTTGGACCACGCCTCCCAGCAACAGCAGAATACTGTATAAATATCACTGTTTGAGAAAACCAGGTTTATACCCATTGTAAAAAATATATAACTACAAGAACTTGGGTTTTTGTTAAAAATTATTCTCTCTGTCTCTGTCTCTCTGTCTGTCTCTGTCTCTCTGTCTCTCTCTCTCTGTCTCTCTCTCTATCTCTCTCTCTCTTGCTCAATGAATGTGTCTCACATGTATGTGCACTGTGTGATTGTGTGTGTGTGTGTGTGTGTGTGTGTGTAGGAGGGAACTCACGAAGGTCAGAAAACACTTTTCTGGAGTTAGTTCTCTTCTTTCACCATGTGGATCCTGGGGACTGAACTCAAGTCTTTAGGCTTAGCTGCAAGTGCTTTTATCTGCTGAACATCTTCCTACCCAAGGTTAACTTTTTAACCAATTGTACTATTATAGAACATGATGTCCCTGACAAATGTCATGGTCATATTTTACTTTTTTCTCTGTGAACTAAGTTTCTTTTACCCAGGCTTCAGTCTACAGTTTTATCACAAAAGTATGGAGATCCCCTGATGTCATCAGGAGGAACAACACACAGCCCAGGAGACGCTGTTTGAACCCCTGAGCTGGGATGGAGATTAAGGGGGAGAAATGCTCCCTTGTCTTAAAGATATCTTTCCTCATTAAAAAAAAAAATCAATCTCTGTCTACTCTGGAAAAAACATGAGAACAGGAGCGTTCACTTGTAGAGATGAAAATCTGAAAGCATAAAGGGATGGTAATTTTCTATAGCTAAAAATACATCTCATCTCAATGCATTTCTGTCACGTGGTTTGCTAGCAGTGTGTCCAGGCTTCATCTGTAAGAAAGATACTGCATCTGAGCCTGAAGTGAGGATGCCGGTGGAGTGGCTTTCAGGGACTTTCTGTAAGGTGCACACATTTGTCTGTCTTTCTTAGTCACTGGACTCACTTTTCTACAGCCAGGAGGCAGCAGACCAATTACTGTTCAGTTCCAGTCACTTACGAGAGCCACACACACCTGTGTGGACTCTCCCTACAGTCTGTGCTTTCTGCAGACAGATCAAGTAGGGAAATGTACAACAAATAACTCATTAAAACTGGATGCAACGAAAGGTAAACGCACAAACTGCTATTAATATGTATAAAAGTGAGGACGAAACTAAAATGACAGAAATGCCTGTCAAATTTCGAATAGCATCCAGTTGGAGAAATTTAAAATTTGACTCTATGAGAAAACAAAGATTTCGACCCAAGAGACCTCACATGAAGTCTGGTAGGAAATTCAGATTCAGTACATCGCAGATAGCAAAATGTAAGATCCAGAGGAAAAAAAATGTGTCATTTAACCTTTAGAATGGTCACCTTCCACAGTGGGTGTCACCAGATGTCAGGAGAGCAGTTCAAAGCCATTGTCTTAAGCCATTTTTTTTGGAAGAAAATTTGAATTAAAAATATGGACTGTTATCAAAGCATGGCTTCTATCAGAATATGCACTTATATTCACAGACCCCAGTGGGGGCAAATAATTGCAGGCTTGGCTGAACCCAAGGGAAATGCTCTTTCAAATAATTTATGTTGGATTAAAATTCTAGATGTAGTTTGTTGTTCTCCTTGGAACTTTTAATTTAGGGATCATCACCATAGATTGCCAACTAAAATCTGAGTTAATTGATGCTAAATTGATGGTTGGAGTGCAGAACTGATTTTAAAATTGAATCCAGTAACATTCCAGGGAGCCAGTCTGACAGAATTGTTAGCAAAGGTAACAGTGTAGAAGACTTCGGAAATACATCAGGGAGTGTATAGGTTTGAAGGAGACAGGGAATTATCTTGTAGCGCATTAATCTGCTAGCTGAAAAATATCCAATGTATTCGCTAATATATTTCTTCCAGAAAAACATATCTGCAGACATAAATAATTTCTTGAATGAGCTCTTGAGGGAATCCTACAGCCCTAGTGACTACAGCTACTGCTTTTAGGTTACTTGGACAAGCTCTGGCCATTGGTTCAACTGCAGTCTGTTTTTCTGTTTTGCCTCCTTGTCTTTTCCTCTCTCTCCATTTACTCCTTCTCCTTTCTCTCCTTCTCCATCTCTCTTTTTATCCCCCTTCCTTCTTTCAGGTGTCTCTTGCTCAGGGAAGTACATACTCCCTGACTATATTTTCAGTCTTCATGCTCTTGAGGAAAGATATACAAAGCCCAATTGTTCTACTGACAGGCAAACAGAGTGGAGGATTTGGAGTAATTTGACAGTTCTACTGAGGGATGGCATTTAGTAGAGGCTGCTCTCTTCTCAAGGAAGAGGCTCCCAAGTGTTATTTCTGATCAGATCATAGAGCAGAGACAACAGTAAATGGACATTCAGAATCAGGGACCTGCAAGCTCAGAATCTTCCAATCTACTTTTTAGTCATGGGCTTAGAATGATTTTGGAGGTGGTGTTTTGGGGGTGGGGCAAGAAGATTTCTTTTGCTGGTGACTCACACCTCTTCCTGTAAGAGTTGAAATGACACCCAAGAGACTTTCTGACCCTTGCAAGCACTGAACACATCAAATCAGTTCTTGAGGCTGCTCTGAAAGAACTGGAGAGAGGAAAATCATATTTACTGAACTGGAGTAGAATTGCTAAGAAACTATAGGATTTCTACTCCTTGGTGTAAGACGTTTGTGAAAACTCTGATGGGAACTGTAAATCTCTGCAGTTTTGCTGTCCTGGTACAGTGTTCATTTTCCTAAGTAAACAAATATTTCATTGTCTACAGGAATGCTACTAATAACATAAACAGACTAAACGGAAAATGGTTTCCCAGTTGAAACCATTTGGATTTGGGGTAAGGGTAGGGCTTGCCAGTAAGTCACTTACTTAGGTCAGACATTGTGGGAAATTATAGACTAACTATTTATGACTATAAGATTTTTGTATACAGCTCCATTGCTACCCAGAAAGTCTTTGGACAGGGAGGGGTATTAGTCAGAGATCTCTAGAGGAATAAAATCAGCAGAATGCATGTCTATTACTATAAAGTCTGGATAGTTCAGCAATGGCCACGTGCATGCTGGAGAGGTGGAGAGTCCTGCAGACTGCTAAGTCCGTGGGGCTGGCTGCCTCAGGTCTCCTGTTCTGCAGTTAGTAGCTTGGAGGATTCTGGAGACCTGCTGACAGCTTTTCCTGGAAGATCAGAGAAGCTGTATTCAGCTGTCAGTCAAGAATGGCAGCAACAGCATAGTGGCTCCTACTATTAAGAAGCCAGTGCAGGTAAGTAAAAGCAGTATTGCCCCTCCCCCAACCTCTTTCTCTCTAGATCACTGCCATGGGAAATATTGCCCACACTGGAGGACAGTCTTCTTCCTATCAGTGAATACTTGGAGGAAACACTTTCATAAACTGCCCAGAGCTCTGTCTTTTAGTTCATCCAGCCCAGTTGACAAGCAAGATTAAACACTGCCGATGAGAGGGGAGTATTTCTAGGAGAGTTCTGAGGAATATTAAGCCTGTATTTCATTAAGTTTCCTTTTATGGAGTGAGCCCTTTTGAAGTGTTTCAGGCTTTAGGGAGTGCTGATGCAATCCAGGAAGCAGTTTTGAAGGATCCGTATGAATTGCGATAGGCTCAGCACCTTTTAATAAAATTTAATCATCTGGGCACAGTCTGGGCCGAGAGAGCAGGTACTGCTCCAGTGTGCTGAAAATCTAGCTCCTAATGTTATTTGATTTGGCCTTTAGTTTAGAATGAAGGTTCTCCCGCCCCTTGTCCAGGACTGTATCACATAATTGAAAAAAAAAAGTTCCAACAAGGAAACCTCTCAAATTTGATTAGAAATGGCCACCTTTAGGTTTTTGAGAAGAAAAAAAAAATGACCCTAAGAAAGTTTTGGTGTATTACAATGGGATTCAAAGTCGGATGTCCCTAGTTTCTATTAGCTAGAATCTAAGTCTCTCCATTTTTTTCAAGTGAAGTTTCTTTTTGTGGATTTAAAAGAATCATTTGAAACAGCTTACTGGGAAATCCATCACCATTATCATAGAAGAGACAAGGTTTGGGTGCCAGTCTCAGGTCCATTAGATGGTGAAGGATCCTTTTTAGAAGTGTGAAAAAAAAAAAAGAAGTGTTCAAAGGAAAACCCTCTTCAATGTCCTTGCTTTCAACAGTTACGAGTATCCTATGGAAGACTCGTTTGGAAAGGATATTCTAGGTAGGTGTGGTCCCTGCAATTGTGTTCTTCTATCCTCATAGTCTTTTCCAGTCTCAACACTGAGAAACTTGTCATCATCAAGATAAAAAATTTCCTAAATGTATTTACTTACTTGTGCTGTTGATTAGCAAACACAAGGCATTATGCTGGCCAGGCTGGGCTATATCACCTTCTCCCAAACCTTAAATTCATCTTATACTATTTTACCTTATTTTGTGGTACTAAGATTGAATCTAGGGCCTCCTTACATGTGCCAGGGAAGTACTCTGACACCAATTACAAATCCAGCCCTCTTCCTGCTTTTTTTTTCAAACAAAAATTTGAGACAAAAATCTATTAACTTGCTTAGGTTGGTCTTGAACTTCAAATCCTAGTGCCCCAGTCTCTAGAATAGACATTGTTATGGACCTGCACCACCAGGTTCAGCCCAAAACAACTTAACATTAAATAATCAAAAAACCCCAAAGATATTCTTTAAAAGTTTGTAATTTTTATCATTTTGTGTATATGGCTATTTTGCCTGTGAGTATGTCTGTGCACTCTGTGTGTGTGTGTGTGTTTTCAGAAAGTAAAAAACTCATATTCTCTTGGGTTTTCCCATTCTTTGACTTTATACAGAACTTTATTCATCCTTGACTCTCTCTACTCTCATATTTCTGTTTCTTCAGTTTGGTTCCAGTTCTATCCTCAAGCATGGTCTGCCAGATAAGAGCCTTACACAGTATCCTTATTTCAGTTTGGCTTCTCTTGATTTGTCGTTCACTTGTTACTCTGGTCATATCTAGCAAAGGGTGATCTTCTAACCCCCTACATGTGAGCTAATGAGCACTCAAGGAGGGAGTCACGCCATCATAATATCCACTGTCGTGGCCTTCTAGTGGTCTTCGGATCCCAGTCAGCTGTCAAGTGGATTTGACAGTTCTTTTTTTCTAGTGTCAGCTCTATTGAGTGCTCTTGAGTTACTGTCTCATTTGTTCTGAGTCATCTTAGGGGGAACTTCACTCCTAGACAATTGATTCTCTGAGGCTAAGACATTGTGATGACTATCTACTTTTCTATTGAATTCTAAACACCTCAGCGTGGCTTACACAGCTTCTCCTCCATCTTCTTTCCACTCAGCGCTTCTGATGCACTGTGGTTTAGTCACATTGACTTTGTCTTATTTCCTAGATAGTTAGTGTTCTACTTAGCTCCCTGACTGGCTTTTGTTGTTGTTGTTGTTGTTGTTGTTGCTGCTGCTGCTGTTGTGTTTAAGATCAATTTTTGTTTTAAAAATTGTCTTAGTTAGGGTTTTACTTCTGTGAACAGACACTGTGACCAAGGCAAGTCTTATAAAGGACAACATATAGTTGGAGCTGGCTTACAGGTTCGGAGGTTCAGTCCATTATCATCAAGGTAGGAGCATGGTAGCATCTA
Organism: Grammomys surdaster; assembly: GCF_004785775.1. Classification (NCBI taxonomy): domain Eukaryota; kingdom Metazoa; phylum Chordata; class Mammalia; order Rodentia; family Muridae; genus Grammomys; species Grammomys surdaster. Next base: position 9,155,629 of record NW_021620966.1, on the reverse strand, counting down.
AACAGGCAGGGTACAGGCAGAGCTGAGAGCTCTACATCTTCATTTGAAGGCTGCTAGTGGAAAACTGGCTTTCAAGCAACTAGGGTCTTAAGACCATGCCCACAGTGACACATCTACTTCAACAAGGCCACACCTCCTAATAGTGCCACTCCCTGAGGTAAGCATATACAAACCATCACAAAACTCATGTGCATATGTATGTGCACAGGTCTGTGCATGAGTGAGTACAGGTGATTATGACATCCAGAAGAGGGAGTCAGAGCCTCTGAAGCTGCAGTTAAAGGCAATTTTGAGCTGGCCAACGTGGCTGTGAGGAAACAAATTCAGATCATCTGCAAGAAAGTGCATGTTCCATCTCTCTAGACACCCCTTGATGACATTCCTAAACTATCTCCTTTGCTTAGAAATCATGGGGATCTCCTCCTGATTCATTACAATTTCTGGCTGAGACACCCAAAACTGTTACATGCTGTCCCCACATACTCTCACAATTAATTTCTAGTTCATATCATGCTTCATAGGAACCTTTGTTATTAGTCTGTGTGTTTCTCTACACCTTAAATTCCTTAAAGGGAAGGACTGCATTTTGTTTAATGTCACTTTTCTACTAAAAATAGACATTAAATAAGTGTTGATCAAATGAAAGAGAGTCAGTCAACACCAGTCTTTTCAGAGAAAGCTGCGCTGTCAGTTAAACTTTAATGCAAGGATTGTTCTGAAGCTCAGTGAACACCATGAAACTCAGAAGTGAAAAAGCAATCACAAAAGATGAGAAAAAAAAACTCTGGAAGAGAAGGTCAGAAAACACTGTTACCTCACTACTTGCCTGCAGACTCTGCTGAGAGAGAAGGTCACAGACCACAGGCACACAAGGTTATCAGGTCACGGGGATGGAGAAGAAGTCAGGGTCAGGGCTAGGGAATCATTAACAGTTCTTCTTTCTCTCACATCTACATTCAACCCTGCAACAGTTCTAGTTGCACAACCATGCCCCATCCTCACTCCCTTCATGCTCCCATTCTAGTCCAAGCCACTCTTGTTCTGACTTATTGCAAGAACCTCAGTGCTTGCCCTCGTCACAGCCTGTTATCAACCCAGAAGCTGTAGCTTCATTTGACCTGCCAATAGAATGATGTCATGCCTTCTCTTAAAATCCTCTAATGGAGTCCCATCTTCCTTTCAAGGACCTCATGACCCTTGTGCGGTTGCCACCTCTCGTCTTGCTGAGCTTGTCTCTTGTTCCTCCCTCTGACCCTTCACTGCAGCCACACTGGATGCCTTGATGCTACCCTGACTTTTAGAGATGTACATTTTTGTTTGTGTCTGAATATCATCGACAAGCCTGAGCCCATGGGCTCCTTCTTCTCCTTCTTTCTTGTCTGAGAAGCACATATCATGTCCATGGTTCTGGATCTTGCTCTTTTTCACATTAATACACAAAAAACTTCATTCTTTTTTATGACTAGTATTTTTTAATCAAACAAATTTACCATGATTAATGCTGTCAGTCTTATATTGACGAACACTTGAATTGTTTCTAAGTACTTTCCATTACAATCCTTGGTGCAACAGGTAACTTCATACAGATATCTTTGAATATTTGTGTATGTATATCCACAAGACACATGGGAATTGTTTGGCTAAAGAGTGTAACACATTTTGGATTTAGATAAATATTGGCAAATCATTCTTTTCAATCAATAATGACATCTATAGCTCTTTTGAATATAATTTAAACTTAGAAGCTCTCTCTCTCTCTCTGTCTCTCTCTCTCTGTCTCTCTCTCTGTCTCTCCCTCTATTATCTCTCTCTCTCTCTCTCTCTCTCTCTCTCTCTCTCTCTCTCTCTCATTCTCACCTGTAAAGATCTTTTACCTATTTAATTTTTGGGTTATTGTTAAATTTCTCTGAATCTATAGAAATTATTTTATATTATAACGATAAGCCATTATCTATATAATGAATTAAAGCACAAATTTTCCCTCAAGTTCTTATTTGTTGTCATCTAATACATATTTTTGTTTTTGTATTGTTTAATTTGTAAATCTTATGTGGCATTATGATACCTTACATCTGCCCAGTTCAGAAGATGTATAACGGAAGCTAGTTTGCAACTGACTTATTTTGTGGTAACATTTTCAGAGTAAAATTGAATTTTCTGTACAAAAGTTGTGTTTCTACTTTCAATATAGTTTTCCTGTATGCTGAACATAGTCCCTTGTCTCCTGACTGACATCAATTGTGAGAAATATACAGATGGCCTGTACTTATACTGGTTCAACCTATGATAGTTTATCTTTATGATACTGACATGCGTTTAGCAGACACTATACATTGGGCTAGTGATATGCAACACAGTACTCAGTAGGCTGTAGCAGCCAGCCATATGATGGATGGTAAGAGTTAGCAACTGAAACTTCACTTTGTTGTTTTATCATACTATGAATCACACTGGGTGAGGTGCACTGATTACATTTCAATTTGTAGTATTGTATTAGTTACTGTTCTGTTCCTGTGATGAAACACTACAACTAAAGTAACTTACAAAACAGAATTTATTCTGGCTTATGGTATCAGAGGGATGAGTCCATCATGGTGAGGAGACATGGCAGCAAGGGGCAGGTAAGATGGCAGGAACAGGAAGCTGAGAGATTACACCCTTAACAAGAAAAACAAAACTGAGAGATCAAACAAGAAGTGGGTCAAGGCTATACATCCTCAAAGCCCATCTCTGGTGATGTGATTCCTCCAACAAGGCTACACATTCCTATAGCCTCCTCAAGCAATACCACTGTCTTTCCAGTTGCTGTGATGAGTCAGCAAGACCAAAGCAATTTATAGAAGAGTTTAATAGGGATTTATGATTTCAGAAGATTACAGTCTATGACCATTATGGCAGGGAGCATGACAGCAGGCAAGCAGGCATGGTGCTGAAGCAAGTAGCTGAGAGCTTACATCTTCATCTATAAGGACGAGGCAGAGAGCTGACCGGGAATGGTGTAGGCTTTTGAAGACTCAAACTCACCCCCAGTGATATACCTTTTTCAACAAGACCACACCTTCTAATCCTTTCTAAAAGTCCTACCAACTGGACTGAGGATGAAATGTCCAAATATATGAGCCTATGGGGGCTATCAGCCACCAACTGGGTACCAAGCATTCAAATACTTGAGCCTCTAGGAGACGTTTTTCAATCTAACCACCAAAAGTATTTTCAGTCTACGAATTTTTTAAAAATCAGAGCAGAACTTCACTGCGAGCAGGAGAACATCTACAATGACTGGATTTTGGCTTTATTTTTTTTTGGCTAAATTTATTTTACTTTTTTGTATGCAAAGTTTTGCCTGCATGTATATATGAGTATCACATGTGTGTTTAGTGCTCACAGAGGTTCTACGTAGCACTAGATCCCTGGAATTCAAGCTATAGATGGTTGTGATCTGCCATGTGGGAACTAGAAATCATATTCAGGTCATTTGCAAGAGCAACAGGTGGGATTACTTGATGAACCACTTCTCCAGCCCCTTGGATTTTAACATTTTGTCCCCTTTTCCCTCTTCCTCTTCTTTATCTTCCCTGACGTCTTCAACGATCCTTTCCCCATTTTCTTTAATCTTTTTAAGATGTGATAATTTATTGATATATTTTAATAATGATTATTCTAGGATGATTTCCCTGACTATTCAATGCATCTTTTCATATATGAACTCAACCTTTCTTTTGGGTTGGGCGGTTTTCTTCAATTATATCTTAGGGCATTTTTTTTATTTACTAACATTTACTTCTCCGTAGCATGATGGACTCTTATCCCTTTAGTTTTCTTATCATTGAGACTCCAACTACAAGTAGCTAAATCTCTGCTTTCCTTTACACATTTTGTTAGCATAATTTGTGTGTTTGTTACTTCTGTATTACAGTGACTGGTTATATAATAATGAATGGAGGATTTACTTTGGCTCACAAACTCATCATGGCTGTTTGGTCCTTTGCTCTTGGGTAGGACATCCTGACAGAACAGGGGCATGTTACTCACTGCCAAGGATATGCCTACAGTGATCTACTTCCTCTAGCTAAGTTCCATCTCCATGTTTCTAGACCATCCTGAAATAGTGTCACCAGCTGGGAACTAAATGTTCAAAACACCAGCCAGTGGAGAGACTTCATATTTAAACCCTAACAACTGACTTTCTTATTTCAGTTTTATCCTACGTGTGTTTTGGAAATTTATGTTTTCAGTGTCCTTCCTCATTTTCCTTTATGCCCCTTGTATTTTACATTATTCCTGAATGGCTTTTTCCTTCTTCTATTTTGTGTTTTAATTTGAACAATTTCTTCTGTTTTATATACTTGTATTTTGGTCATTGCTCACCTGAAATCCTGTGGTTTTGCTTTGTGGTTTTATCCTCTGACTTATAGCTACTTTATAAAATTATTAAAAGCTAGATTGCTACACCAGGTTATGTATTTTCTTTCCAGTTTTATGGTGGTATTCCCCAAATTCCTTTGAATTTCTGTAGGAATATTGTATTGCTGGTTTTTACTGGTTTCCTTGATATATGGTGGGTGCACTTTTTCTTATAATACAACAAATTCAGTTTTCTTAGATTGTTTCAGGAAACTCCTGTGGTTTATAGAAAGAGTGAGGGTACCTATCTAGCTGCACTGCTCAAAGATTCCCATTGTCTTTCTGCAACAGACCCATGCCTCTGCTCACTCTCTGCTTCCCACTTAGCTTTCTGTATTCAGGCCCAGGCTTTCCTAACTTTTATAGACTACTGTTTCCACAGATCAGCTTTGTCTAGCCAGGTCTCACAGTTGGAATCCAGTATGTCCCCAGTGGCTCATGATTTGGATACTTGGTCCTCAGATGGTAGTGCTACTTTGGGAGGATATGGAAACTCTTGCAAGCTGAGCTGGAGGATGTAGGTCATTGAGCGTGGATCCTTGAGGGTGTATTATGTCTGGTTGCAACTTGCCTGTTCTCTACTTTCTAATAAACCATGAAGTGACCTCTCGCTCACTATATCACTGCTGTGTTGATATCCTGCCCAAGTACATAGCTTGAGTGACCATGATAAGTTGTACCCTCACAAAATACTTAGTGAGACAGTTACCTCACATTGTAAATAATGCACAGCAAAATGTGAAAAAGGGCAAGAAATGTAAGTAAGGTCTTGCAGTAAAAGACCTACAAAGTCTTTAGTAGATATGATCTGTATGTTGTTTTTCTTAGATCTCTGGATAACAGCAATGTAAGAATAATTAATACACCAGGTGATGCATTCACTCTAGTGGGAATATTTTGATCATGGTTTCATGATCACTCTTCTGTGAATCCTGGCATGTACTTTGCAGGTCGTATTTTTTTTTTTGTCTTGTCTAAGTCATATCCTAATTTGTCCCTTTCAGGTCACTGGTTTCCTGCAGATATTTTAGGGGCACGATACTCACCATAGTCTTTTACTTCGAGACCTTAGCCATATTCTTTGCCTTTCTCACACTTTGCCATGCATTATTTACAATGAGATGTTTGTCATTTCTCTTTGTCTCTTAATTTCACTGCAGTTGTAGCTTTTAGGGTCCCCTTCCCATTCTTCTTATCACTTATAATATTTTTTTTCAAAAGATAATACACAAAAGTGAGAAGGCACATACCTGAAGTGCCTCAGTGTTCCTCAGGGAACTCCAGAGATGAGATGATGGTACTGGAGAGGAGACATAAGCAAGGGGACTATACCCACAGATTCTCAGCAAAGGTTCCTCATTTCTGGTGGTTTACATGACAGCGAAGCATGATGAAAGCCAATTTAGGAGCTTAACTTCGTAGGCAATGTGGTGACAGGAAGTCAGTTAGTAAAAGAAATAGATGTAAATCGGAGAGATTTGTTAGGATTGTAAAATTAATTTTCTACTGCCACACTTTCTAAGCATGGAAGCATGATCATATGGAACAAATGTTTCTAAGTGTACTTGGAGTTGGGGTGAATTTCTGATGCTTTTTATTTGAGGCTGCTTATAGTTGCAAAATTTCTAAATGGGTTTAAGTGATAAGACTTTTCAAAATTATTTCTCAACCAAATTAATCCTATACCCGCTTCAAAGAAGAAGTGTACCTACTTCATTTAAGTGTACACTTTGGGTAGCAGCAGGAAGGGGTTTTATTGTATGGAAAATGTAGATCCTTCTTTAATTGAAGTTCTTGTTCCAAGTCAAGAATGCACACTGTCCTCCCCTGCAATAGTCACTATTTTTCCAGTATACTGAGTCTAAAATAAAGGACCTTGAAGAATTAAGTACACAATGCACATCTGTGAGAATAACAAAATTCCAAAATAAGAGCAAGGAGGTTACATGGGAGCTTTCATTCAGGACTGCTGGCGAGTGCACCAAGCGATACAGCCATTGGAGATATGGTGTGGTGGCTTCATATAATGATGTGTCTTGGTGTGTGTTGACTCAAAGGCTTTGAATTCTTATGTCCACACACACAGACTTGTATGTAAAAACAGCCATATTTACAAGTGTCCCAAATGTCCAACAACCAGGGTGTCCTTCTTTAGGTTTCTGGATAATCTATTGTGCACTCAAGTAAAGGAATATTTAAGGGTAAAATAGGAATAAACTATTAAGCCTAGAAAGACATAGAAGAATTTTAAAAGCATCTTGCTAAGAGAAAGGTTGAACACTATAGTATTCCAAATATAGAACATTCTAGAAAAGGCAAAACTACAAGGACAATAGAAAGCTCAGCGTTTGCTAGAAGTTGGGTCAAGTGAAGGATGCATGAACTGATGGAACAATTGAACTTCAGACGGCAGTTAAAGTATCTTATACAATAAAGTAAAATGGACATGTTATGTGTTCACTAACATCTGCAGGATGTACAAAATCATATAATAGCCTTTTAAGCTATAACCTTATTAATAGCAATATGCCAATATGGGCTCATCAACTAAAGCAAGCTCGCCACACTAGTGGAAAGTGCCAGTAGGATATGGTGGGGATTCTGTGAAACTTTGTCTACAACTGCTCACAAAATAAATATTTACTTAAAAAATACTGTTCTAAATTTCAGTTCTGTCTTAGATGCTTGGGTAAAGAGACTCTAGATTAGTGAGGAGAGGAATCTTTATACTAATGTCTCTTATTACAGAAACAGTTAGGGGTGGGCAATGTAGAGAAGAAATAACATCTCCAAACCTCTGCTGGTCCTGAGACAGAAAGATGCTGTACTTATCTGAGCATAGAAGGGGGTCTCTGGAATCACACAGGAGGGCCCTGGGCCAGGAATTGAATAGAGAGGAATTCTATAGTTAAGGAAGAGAGATGTTTGGGAAAGGAAGTCCATAGAGTAAGAGATTCTGGTCTGCAGGTGAAAGGTTAAGATCCTTGGAGTGAGGTGAGAGGTAGAAGGAAGCCGGATGCTCAATGTAGCATGAATCGAGCATGAATGATAGGGGGAGATGCATGAATCTTCGTGGGAGGAGAAATAGAATATATTTCAAGGGTGCACTGCGGGCAGGTGGGGAAGGGAACAAGAGGGATCAGGCAGGAGGGAGTGGATAGTGGGAGAGAGTTCTGGGATCAATGCCTGGAATTGGGGGGCATTTGGGTGAGATGTGGAAACCTAGTACAATGGTTGCTATTGTGATTGTGGTATAAAATCTCTAAGCCGCAGCCAAGTCAGCCATGTTCACTATAGATGGTCTCATCTGAGACTTGTTATTGTATTTTTAGACTTCTTTTTTTTAAAATTTAATTTTAGTATTTTATGTGTTCACTTTCCATCCAGATCTTCTGTATGAGAGAATAAGGAGTCAGGTCGGTTCCACTGAGGAAGAATGAGGAGCACTCATTTTGAATATGCACCAGAAACAGAGACTGAAGGAACCAGAATGACCATAAGTAGGCCCTGCGATGTTTCAGACATCTTGGGAGAAGAATGAATGGATGAGCTGGTCTCAACAAAATGTCCTATTGAAGAGGACAAGGTGTTTGAGTTTACCTCAGCATTACTTGTGCTCCAAGCTAACCTCGTCCACTGTATTGTTTTGCTTTGTTGAGCCCAGGGACCCCAATGGAGGAGTTAGGGCAAGGACTGAAGGAGCTGAAAGGGTTTACAACCCCACAGGAAGAACAACAATATCAACCAACCAGACTCCCCAGAGCTCCCAGGGACTAAATCACCAACCAAAGAGTACACATGGAGGGATCCATGGCTCCAGTCTCATATGTAGCAGAGAATGGTTTTGTCTGGCATCAATGGGAGAAGATGTCTTTGGTCCTGTGAAGGCTCAATGCCCCAGTGTAGGGGAGCACCAAGGTGAGGTGGGAGTGGGTAGGTGGGTGGGGGAGCACCGTCATAGAAGCAGGGGGAGGGGGAATAGGGTAGAGGATTTGTGGAGGGGAAAGTAGGAAAGGAGATGACATTTGAAATGTAAATAAATAAAATATCCAATAAAAAAAGAAAAAATAAATGTCCAAATATCAGTGGTTCAGTTACATAAGTCTGATCATAAAGGGATTCTACCTGAAGTCCAAAGCTGCACTCTATAATGTAGAGGAAGCAGTTATGGAACTGACCCTGGATAATGGGGTTGTGCCATTTAGTCTTTGCAAACAATCTACTTTATTTTTATTTTTATTTTTAACTCCCTGTGGTGACTTTAATGGCCTCCATAGACTCATGTGTTTGAATGTTTGGCCCACAGGGAGTGACACTATTGGGAGATGTGGTCTTGTTGGCGTAGGTGTGACTTTGTTGGAGGAAGTGTGTCACTGTGGGCTGGTCTTTGAGGTCTCATATGTTCAAACTACCTTCTGCTGCCCGTGGATCTAGATGTAGAAGCTGCAGCTCCAGCACCGTGTCTGCCTACACACCACTGTGTTCCACACCATGATGGTAATGGACTGAATCTCGGAAACTGTAATCCAGGCCCAAATAAATGCTTTGCTTGTTTGTTTTTATAAAAGTTTCTGTGGTCATAGAATAACACCCTAAGTCAGTGAGCATGTCTCTGTGTGTGTATGTGTGGGGTGTTGGGAGTATGGGTGTCTATGCTACCATATTTATTTGGATGCCAGATATCAACCTCAGGTGTTGACCCTTACCTTCTATTTTGGTTGGGACAGGGTCTCTTGTTTTCCTGTGTGTGGCCAGACTGCTAGCTGGCTAGGGGAGCTGCCGGAGGCTCCCCCATCTCTGTCTCCCATTTTCCTCATAAGAGTATTGGGATTACAGACTTGTGCTACTCTGCATGGCTTTTTGGTGGTTCTGGGTGCTTTCCCCACCTTTCATTTCCCAGATGACCTATTTTCATAGCGTAAGAAGAGGAAATTTGAATATTTTTTACTCAGCAGATCTAGAGAAGCTAAGTAACAGGGAAGGCTTGATGTGGGGATGCAGGAATCTCCCTGGGAAGGAGAAATAGAATATATTTCATGGGTGGATGGATGCCTGTGGAGGAAGGGAACAGGAGGGATCAGGTGGGAGGGGGAGGGTAGAGAAAGAGAGTACTGGGATAAATGATAGAAATTGGGAAGCATTTTGGGGGACGATGTAGAAACCTAGCACAATGGAAACTCCCTGGACTCTATGAGGGGTGCCCCTAGTGAAGGCTCCTAGTTATGGCAGATACAGAGCCTGAACCTGTCATCTTATGTAACCAGGCAAAGCTTCCAGTGGTGGGACCAAGACATCAACCCAGTCATAAAATCTTTGACCTAAAATTTGTCCTGCCTGAAAGGTATGCTGGGGTAATGGTGATGGAGAACTTGTGGGAGTGTCCATTCAATGACTGGTCCAACTTGAGACCCATGTGAAGAGAGGGCGCTTATGCCTGATAATGCCTGGATGGTCAGGAACTAGAAGTTGGATAGGTCAGAGACTTAGAATAGAGCCAAACATAACTGGCAAAAAAGGCAATGAAATTATTCCTAGTGATAATCTGCTATAGTCATAGACTGGATTAGCCCAGTTGTCATCAGAGAGGGTCATCCAGCAACTGATGGAAGTAGATGCAGAGACCCATAGCCAAACACTAGCTCAGGGAACCCCATGGAAGAGAAGAAGGATTGTAGGAACCAGAGGAGTCCAGGACACCACGATAATGCCCACAGAATCACCTAAGGGTTCATCAAGGTTCATAGATACTGAAGTGGTAACCATGGAGCCTGCATGGCTCTGTGTTAGGGCCTCTGTGTATAAGTATGGTTGTGTTGCTTGGTGTTCTTGTGGGACTCCTAGCAGTGGGAGTGGCATCTGTCTCTAACTATTTTGTCTACACTTGGGACCTTTCTCCTCCTACTAGGTTGGCTTGTCCAGCCTTGATATGAGTGTTTGTGCCTAGTCTTATTGTAACCTGTTATGTCATGCTCAGTTTATATGCCTGGGAGGCCTGATCTTTTCTGAAGGGAAATAGAGAAAGAGTGGATGTGGGGGAGAGGGAAGATTCTGGGGAGTGACTGGGAGGCCTGAAGGAAGAGAGGGATAACTGGTCAGGATGTAGTATGTGAAAGGGGGAAAAAAAGAAATGGAAGTTCAGAATTGTCATGAAACTAGTCAGTGCAAAAGCAGATTTAACCCTTGCCACATCTGTGCTTCCAACATTGACAAAAGGGCCAATGGAAGATCAGTCAAGTCTCTCTCACTTCGTCTTCAGAACAGTCTATTTGCATAGGCTGTCTTTTACCCCAGCAACTCAAGGTCTCCTGGTACTTCCAATAGACCCAAGCTGGGAAATGAGAAGAACCCCGAGCTCTGAACTGCAGATGAACTTCACATATTTTTAGCAGGCCCTTTCTATATTTGGTGGGGCCTGTTTCTGTTTTTCATTAAGACTAGAATTTCAATTACATTTTAAAAAATTCAAGATGTAATATCAGCGTGTGTAGCGATTGCAGCAGCTAGGAGCTTGAAACAGGAGGACTGTAAGTCTCACTGTAGCCTGACTCTTCCTAGACAAATCTTGTATCAAACACTGAAACCAAAATCCAAATTAAATTTGATTTTAAAAATGTATTATTGTAATCCTCTCCTCTCTCTAGTTGCTGCTTTTTGTATCATCACCTGTCCTGGTAGAGAACGTGGGCTCTTTGCTTAGGGACATGTGCTGTTAGAGGCAGAGCCATCAGCAGCACCAGCAGTGATATGCCAACTCACAGCCATCTATAAAACCTGTCCACATCATTCACTTTACAATGGCAGGATAAATGCAGGTTTTGGTTGGAGGAGGATAACGCATAAAACGACAGCTTGTCATTTTCTCGTCTCTCTTGCTTTTGGGTGTGCAAGCGCATTATTTGAGCCATCAGTAGGACTCACCTGATCCACCCCTTTGAAGAGGAATCAGTTTATTTCTCTTTTTCTCAATTCAAGGCTAGTTGTACCTTCTTAGTGAGACATGTAATGTTTTCAACTGTGCTGTTTATCACTGACTCTGTTTTGCCTATTGCCTTGGCTGCAAATTGTCTCCATCAGACCCTATACTTTAGGCAGAGAAAATACATGCATTTTACTTGCATATATAAATAGACATTAGCTTGTGGTGTTGAGGAACATAGAGCTTAGTAGGATTCTTTGTGTGAAGAAAATGCACTCTTCTGAAAGTTGTTAGACAAATACACACACACACAAACACACAAGTGCACACACATCCAGACATGCACATGTGTGCATGCACACACAGATATGCAGGAGCTGACACACACACACACACACACACACACACACACACACACTCCCTATACCAGATCTTGTATCATCTAACACTCATATCCTTGAAATACAAAAAGGAATATTTAGGGTTATGTTTTTATGACTTATTTTACTTTCAATTATATGTGTGTGTGCATGTGTACATTTGTGTGTGTGTACAGGCACACACACACACACACACACACACACACACACACACACATAAATGAGAGCGACCAGGGGGACCAGATGTGTCAGAATCTCTGGAGCTGGAGTTACAGGCTGTTGTTGTGAGTCACCTGACTTGGATGCTGGGAATTGAACTTAGGTTATTTGAAAAAACAATATGAGCTCTTAGCCTAAGAGTCATCTCTCCCGATCCCAATTTTTATAATTGCCTATGGGCATGCATTATATCACTCTTGAAAAAAAAAAGAAAAAAATAAAGAAAACCTGAAATTTTTCCCCATGTAAACGAAAGCTAAATTTAATTGTTTTTAAAGGGAAGACATTTGGTTTTGATATTTTTACATGACTAATCTACTGCAGTGGGTACTATTAAGTATATTTTTGGAATAAAAAACCCCAATTATTTATCTAGACAAAGAATAAAATGTTTCCACAGAACTGGGTTGCTTTCACAAATATGTCTCATCAGCCACTGTTTGGAGCAATCCTATCCCACAGGAATGTTAGTGCTTCATACTGTAATTTCTGAAACACATTTTTTTTTTACTCCCAGGAAAACTGGCTAACCACAGCAGTTATAAGTGTAAGAAATGTATATTTATATAAATACACACAATCTAATGAAAGAAAACTGCCTGCTGTAACTAAAGGTCAAAACCAGGAACTGAAGAGATGGCTCAATGGGTAAGAGAATCAGGAAATGCCTTCAAATCCCTGACACCCATGCAAGGAATGAAGACATGGCCATTAGAGAAAGTGGCCAGAAGGAAATAATCACGCTCTAAGCATGGCATGCAGGACTGAGACAGATGCAGATGCTCACAGCCAACCATTGGACTGAGGTGGGGACCCCAATGGAAGAGTTAGGGGAAGGACTGAAGGAGTTGAAGGAGATGGCAACTCCGTAGGAAGACCAACAGTATCGACTAACTTGGACCCCTCAGAGCTTCCACAGACTAAGCCACTAACCAAAGATTATACAATGGCTTGTCTGTGGCCCCAAGCACCTAGCCAAGGACTGCCTTGTACAGCCTCAGAGGAAGAGGATGTACCTAATCCTTAGATCCTTGATGTCCCAGGGAAGGAGGATGTGATGAGGTGGGATGGGGTGGTGGTGGTGGTGTTTGACGTGGTTATAAGTGGGTGTGTGAGGGAGTGGATGGGCCAGTGGAGGAGTACCCTCTCAGAGACAAAGGGGAGGGAGAGGAGATGAAGAACTCTTGGAGGGGGGACTGGGAAGGGGGGCAACATTTGGAATGCAAATAAATAAAATACTTTTAAAAAACAAGAAAGAAAAAGAAATGAAAATCATAATGGTTAGGAGGGAAAAGTCGAAACTCTGTCTGTGACATGGCAGTATATGTAGAAAACCACAAAGATTTGACAAAACAAAACCTGAAACTAATTTGTGGTTCTGGTGCAGCTGCAGGATACTAGATAAATAGAAAAAGGAAATTGCTTTCCTTTATAAATTATCAAGGACCGGCATTGTAAATCAAAATACAATACTACTTATGTTAGCATCCTAAAATTAAATACTGAAGTATTTATTGAAATACTTGGGCACAAATCTGATGCTATGTTCGAGATACATATGAGAAAAATCATATGTATGATTCTGAAAGTTCTGAAAGAAAATAACAAAGATCTAAATAAACAATCCTCCACATTCGTGGAAAGAAAATGCTCTATCAAACTGTCAGAGGCTCCTGACCACACTGGTAGTTTCAACACACTCCCAGTCAGAATCCCAGCACACCAGAGGACACTGATGAACTGGTGCTACAGTTTATGTGGTACAGGCATGTGCATGTCTGTGTGTGTGTTTTGTGTATGTGAATATATGTTCATGTGCATGTGCACTTGCATGTGTGTGTGTGCACATGCACACGTGTGGATTGTATATGTGCATGTGTATATATGTGTGTGTACACGTGTAACAATTGCATATGTGTGTGGTGTTTAAGTATGTATGTGTGTATATGTATGTTGCTTTCACAAATATGTCTCATCAGCCACTGTTTGGAGCAATCCTATCCCACAGGAATGTTAGTGTTTCACACTGTAATTTCTGAAACACATTTTTTTTTTTTTTACTCCCAGGAAAACTGGCTAACCATAGCAGTTATAAGTGTAAGAAAATGCTCTATTAGAGCATTGTGTGTGTGTGTACACACATACCTGTGCCATTAAATAAGGTGAAACTGGAGAACTTTAACACTATCCAAGACTTTGTGTAAAGGTGCAGTCATCGTGACAGTGTAGAACAAACCAAAGCAGAGGGAGGAAGATTGACAGAATAGAATAAGGAGTGCACAGAGTCAACAAGTTGTTGGCAAACAGGTTCGATGAGGAAAAGATGGGTATTTTTTTAAACAAATGGATGCGTGAGCGCACGTGCACGCGCGCGTGTGTGCACACACACACACACCACACACACACACACTTTACAAACCCCACAATGTAATGTTTATAGAGTTACTATCATGACAACTCAAATTTGGGAGCAAGAAGATGATCTTCAATAGGTAAATAAACTATAGTCTGTTTATGCAATGCTATACCATACATGGAGAAAGAACTAGCCATTAAGTCATGAAAAATATGGCTGCTTAGATGTATATGGTTAAATGAAAAAAGTTTGAAAATACTACAAACTGTATGACTCCACTTATAAAACAAGGCAAAGTTATGGAGGCAGTAACAAAATCAATAACTATCAGGATTTAGGGGTTGAGGGAAAAGAGTAAGGAATAAATAGATAAAGCATGGGAGATTTCAGGAAAGATAAATTCTATTTGGTATGATACTGTGATAGTGGATACATATGACTCATGTGTTCAAATCCATAAAACTTCAAAACGTAAAAGTGAACCATAATATAAACCATGGACTTCAGTTAATAAGGATGAATGCGTATCAGGTCGCAGGTGACCAGGGAAGGAGAGGACAACAGACACTTGGCCAGCTCCTACATTAAGGATGCAGATCCATTTGATGTAAAGAACTGTGCTGCTCAGCCAAGATGTCTGACAAAACAGGCATGACAGGAAAGCTTTTGCTTCATGGTTTCTGATGCCATGATGAGCCATAAGATCGATCCACCTGCTTTTAAAATGGTGGAGGTGAAGATACGGCAGCACGCGTGAGTGGTGGAGGAATCCACTTGCCTCATGCCACTCAGTAAGTAAAAGAGGAAGGAGGAAGAGGTCCAGGCAAGAGATTACAATCCTCAGGAGCATGCCCCCAGTGGTCTCCTTCTTTACACTACATCCTGGATCTTACGTTTTCGTCTCCCCTCAAAGCTTATAAAGCCATGGACGCATCAGTGGACCAATCCGATGATGAGGCTAAAGTCGTCATGGTCTAATCACTCCAACTCGGCACCACCTCTGAACATTGGTGCACTTAGGACATACCTTTTAAAGTATGAGTCTTCGGTGGAATGTTTCACATCCAAACCATAACAGTAACCTAGACAGCATCACAACGCAACCCAGGAGAATCTTATCTCTAAGTTTGTGGATTCTGGATTTGTATTTAAAAGCAGTTCTAGACACTCTTTGACACAGGGCTTTCCTCTTAGCACATCTTGTACCCTCACCCTAGTCCTCTCTGAGATCAGGTTGCTACCTTATTGAACCTGAGATCATCTTTGTCTATGATGATGTGAAAAGACCGTTAAAAAGTAATAAAGTTTTCCCACTAAGTAAATGGGAAATTTGAAATGTAAAAGCCATGAGACAAACTCGGATGCCCAGATCAGGAACTGTGGTTTTCTGATCTCCTCCTCTGAGGAGGGGAGGACACTGAGCTCTGTGTTTATTTGGATAATGAAACTCCAGGGACTTTTGTCAAACAGACTGTTCTCCATCCTGGACTGCTGAGAGGGCAGAATTCAGCCGATAGAAAAACATCTTCCTGGACAAATGTCTCCCTTGCATATTGGAATGGGACAAAAGGTAGCTGCAGGGGTTGGGATTTTAGCAAGTAGACAGACATTTGAGAGTTCCAGACTGCTGCTTTTTCAACTTGTATTTTGGGTTTATTTTTTATTTTATTTTTTTCCAGGAGAATGGACAGTTTGTATGCAGGTTGGGAAAATTTGTTAACAGATTCTCAGTTTTATAAAAACAAAAAGACTTATTGTATTTTTCTTGATGTGTGCATCTGCCCTGTGTATGCAGGTGTCTGGGGAGGCCAACAGAGGGCTTCAGATCCCCTGGAGCTGGAGTTACAAGCAGTTATGAGTCATCTAACATGCGTTCTGGAAATCAAACTGTGCCCTCTGGGAAAGCGGCATGCACTCTTAATCACTGAGACATCTCTCCAGCCCAGAGTCACAGTTATTACTGTCACTGCGGATAATGTCTGACAAAATCCAGTGAGCCAATCAAAACCAGTGATGAGCAGGTGCTGTGGATCCAACCCCAGATGTTCCTATTTCGTCTCACACAGAAATGGTTCTGTTAAGGTCGTCAAGGTGCCCTTACAATCGGTCAGATTGAGGGGAAGCTCTTTCCTCTGCCAAGTCAATTCTCTCCCACAAATTGGGGCCAGCAGAAACTTAATGTAAAAAGTAAGGTTTGAATGTTAAAGCTCCAGCAGGTAGGAGGCTCCCTGTGGACGCTCCTGCCTTCTTTCTTCGTTTCTTGTGGAAAAGATTTGTAATAAGAATGCCAGGAGCATGGTTTACCCGCTGCTCTATTCAGAGAAAAAGAGGTAGATTTTCTTATTGGACTAGTGCTTTTCATATGACAGCGCTTGCTGGATTAGAGAATAGTGATGTCATCCTAAGATGCAAATCAATGGCCCGAGGTGCTTCTGATGTAGAGAGAAAACCCATGAGACAAGGCAGGGCTGTTGCAAATCAGCCGGTAATAAACGCTCTGGAAGTGTGCAGGCAAAGCAAGGCCGTGGTGACTAGAACAATGTCAGGAACAGAGGAGAAGTAATGTTTACCAAGTGCTTACATGCTGATGCAATAAAGACTTTATATCAGCCATACCTGACTCCTCTGCCAGTCTCTTTATGGTGTCAGGGGCAAGGGAAAATTCCAGACAACAGGACCATGTTTTACAAGTGGAGAGGACAGCTGGAAGAAAGTATTATCTCTTTGTTAGTAGAATGTGAAGTCAGTTCGAAGCCAAGACAACTTATTCTCTAGTCTGTTTATGCAATTTTATCTAGCCACCATTTCCATGAATCAGGGCCATCAAAATAAGTGGATATATAGTACCATATGGACAATTTAGGGATTATATGGAAATGCAACTAATTAACAAGATGAGGAAAATTTTTTTGCTTGGCACACTCACCTGACAACTAACTCATGATTTGAGCTCTGGCATCGACTAACTTGGTTCCAAGGCCTTCGGAACACGACTGTCTTCTTGTGTCCTCTTTTACCCCCTTTAGGAGCCAGCTGAAAAGCTGTTTTGTTTTATTTCTTTTTAAGGACTCTCCTTGGATTTTCTCCTTACTGTTGCTCTGTCCAAAATTCAGGGACACAGAGTTGCTGAACGCTTTGGAGCCTCTTCCGGAAAGCTAACCTTCTCTGAAGGGGGTGGCTTTGAGAAAGAGGAATGCTTACTTTTCAAAAAATGCCTCCTCTGGGAGGCCACGGGGCAGCCTTCTTTCTGCATAGTCAGGGAAATCTCATCCTCAGATAAGGGAATTGAGAACCGTTGTCTGTGATTGCCTAAAGACTCCACAAGGACAAATGTTGAGGGGCCATTACCCAGGAGCCAAGGTCTCTTTGTTTACACTCCTTGTAGCATTTCCTGCATTCCACTCTTAATGGCGCCAATAACATAGCCATCGGAGTCTGGTCTGCTTGGAAAAATCTATAGGGGATCAGCCGAGGCTGGAGATCTTTTCTTCCATTCATTCATCTGTTAGCTCATTCATTCTTTTCTCTGAGAAAGGTTTTCTATTGCTGGAAAAACATTGGTTACATAACTGTTGTGGTTTTCTAGGGGAAAGTTTCGAAGCAGCTGGTTTCCTTTATCTTTTTCCTCTAAAGACACTGGGAGGCAGAGTTTTGAGAGTTAGCCACATTGATGAACCGAGATTTTTCTCCCTCCCTTTCAGTTGCCAGTTTTTAACCTGATGCCTCTTCAGAGAGAGTGGGGATATGAGGACTGTTCAGGAGATGTATCCAGAACGCTATCAGCAATGGATTATGGAAAGAGGACATTTGTTCACACCCTGAAGGGGTATTTCACTTATCAAAGCAAATGTCAAGGGGCCATTGTGAACAGGAATAGCTCGGAGCAGTGAGCCTGCCCCAGGCAAATGTGCAATGCAGTTTAAGCTGCTGTCTGAGGTGTGCTGTGCTCCCTCTTCTGCCTCTCCCCCACTTGCATAGACCCATCATTTCCCCACTTGTACCTTTCTCTTTCTCCTCTTCTTTCTCAAGTTTGCAGAGTGAGCCTGAAACATACTTCATCCAACCCATAGAAATAACTCAGTTTGGCATTTCGTGGGATTTTGAACATAAGTAAAGGAAGCCTTAAGCATGGACTTTTCCATGTCTGGGAGCTGAGTGAGATGTTCTTTGGGGTTAGGAACAGACAGACACCATGAACAAGTGATGGAGCAGATCTAACTTACTCCTGTTCTTAATTTTGTTTATTTATTTGTTTGTTTGTTCTTTTCGAGAGATGGTTTCTGTGTAGCCCTGACTGCCCTGGAATTTACTTTGAAGATCAGGCTGGCCTTGAACTTAGAAATCCGCCTGCCTCAGCCTCCCAAGTGCTGGGATTAAAGGCGAGCGCCACCACTGCCAGGCCTCTTCATTCTACTATATAAGACATGGGTTCTTGAAATCAAATTTAGGTTCTTGCAAGGTAAACATTTTACCAACTGAGCCATCTTCCTGGCCCCTACCCGTGTTCATGAATAAAAAGTGGCCTGTGGATGCCATGGTGCGCATGTGGAGGTCAGGACAACTTCTAGCAGCTGACTATCTCCTTCCTCCGTGTTGAACCTGGGCATCAAACTCAGGTTGTCAATCTTGGCAGCAAGTGCTTTTACCTACTAAGTCATTTCACTAGCCCGCCAAATTCTTCTTCTACCTTCCCTCCCTCCTCATTCTCCTCCTTCTCTTTCCCTCCTCCCCTCCTCCTTCTCTCCCTCTTTCTCCTCCCCTCCTCCTCTTCCTTCTCCTCATGTATTAAATCCTGTGTTTTCTTGAATGTCTGTCAGACTCTCTTGCTTCTTTCCTCCTGTTCCTGTCTGAAGCATCACATTCTGTCAATATCTTCTTCCACTTAAAATACTCTTGGTCTTGTGGCTCCTTAGTCAGTACTGGACCTTTCTCTAAAATTCACTCTTGGATTTGTCTTGCTCATCTGCCAGGGTTTTAAAAACAGCTACCTTCTAAATTTTAGTAGTCATCTTTCTGAGAGGTATACTCATAAACACATTTACTCAATGTATTCAAAATAACGCTAAAAACTTACTTTCTTCTTTTTTCTTTTTCTCTTTCTTTCTTTCTTTCTTTTTTCTTTTTTTTTTAAATACAGGGTCTTTCTACTTTGTAGTTCTGACTATCATGAAATGTGCTATATTCGTTAGCCTAACCTCAAAAATCATGGAGACCCAAAGTGCTATTGCCTCTGCCTCTCAAGTGTTGACATTAATGTATGACCCATTACACCTGACAGTCTCGCCTTATTTTCAATTTTAAAACCAATGATACCATCACCACCACCACCACAATCACCATAACCACAACCACCATCTAACATGTCCATTCTTGTGCTAGAAACTCGAGAATGTTGTCCTTCTTTTTGTTTTTAAACCTGTCTTCACCTCCTGAGTCCACTGAATCAGAATCCCATCAATTCTGCTATCACAGTGTATCTGAAGCCCATTCTCATCTTTATCTCCATTGCTGCCGTTGTAATGTATTACAAAATTGAAATACTTCCTACAGAACTAAGGAAGCATCTACCATTGTAATTCATAAATTATCGGCTCTTCCCTTGGCTTTGTGACAATTTCTTCATTAATATCTCTGCCTCCACCTGTTTTCTACTCTCATTGATAAATGCAAATTGAAAGCAAAAGGACAGTAGTTCAGTGGAAATGTTCTGGGGATCTGTGACAGGGGCTTGAATCCTGGTTCTCTCACCAAGCCTGTGGGTTTATAATTGAAATGGAAGCAGCTCTAATGACTCTGGTAACAACACTTACCCAACGGAATCATTGTAATAATTGGATGAACGTTTTTCAGTTGATTAAGTGAGGTTTTTTTTTTTAATGACTAGAATACTGCCTACCATACAAAACTCTTGTTAAAATATAAATTAGACCATGCTACTGAAATCTGTTAATGGCTTCCTACGTACTTGCTTGAAATTTCAAGCTCCAAACCAGCTCTTCCAAGTCTCACATGTCTTGGCCTTGTCTCTACTCTGACCTCATTTCAGGTCACCTCCTCTGACCCTAAGCTCTGTACAGGCAGGCCTTCTGTCTCCCTGCCATCTCAAGAGCTTTTTACCTCTCTTCTCTTGACCTAAAATCTTCCAGTGTCTAACTCCATTACCTATTTTAAACTCTGCCTCCATGACAGATCTTAGCAATGTTTTCTGGCCCCTCTAGTTGAGGAAGGCACCATGCATTTGATGCTCCAATAATCCTTTGCTTCATGCACATCATTCATTACAATATTTGACAATTTTATCTGTCATTGGTTTTTGCCCTTCTCACCAAAATATAAGTTCCAGGAAGCCAGAGGATGACTATTGTATTTATTGTTGGCTTGTTGATGTCCAACACAGTATCTAAAATGTAAGGAGTCCTTTTAACATTTGATAAAATAAAAGAAATGAACAATTGTTGGCCCAACCTTGAACTTCCAATAGAAAGTGATATGTAAGCCAGGATCTAAGCTCTGTATCCTGTATGAGATAATATACCACAAAATACTGGTCACTTGACCTATTTCATTGCTCAATAAAATATGTCATACTGTGGACAATTGTCAGCCTAGTGGAAAGAGAGAACTGGACAAGCAGCCAGTAGCCCCGTGTTTTTTCCAGGATCTGACACTAAACCTTCTCTGTGACCTTGATGAAGTAATATGTATATCCTAGACATTCACGTTACATCTGGAAAATGAGCTATTAGTTAAAGCAACTTACAAGTTTCCTTCAGTATAACATTTGGATTTAGGTATCATGTTTCTGAGGAGTAGATAAATCATAGCATCTTCTGTGCTCTTGTGGGGGAGCTAAGTCACTGAGCCTCATGAGAACAAAGAATAATCAGCAGATTAAGCTTGCTTACTCCTTAAAGGTAGTAGGTAAGTCCCTATTACTGAAGGCACTGTGAACTTCAGACACAGAAGCCTGGGAGCTGGAACTGAGGAAAGTCTCCTGCCTGAGGAACAGTTTGCATGGCACCAGAAGGCACCATGCAGGCTTCCAAAAAAAAAAAGTCAACCAAGCCCCCTGTGTAGTTATGATGCCCTTGAACCACAATGACCAGCATGGCATGATAACCTTAAGTATTCAATAGTGGCATGCATATCTTGGTCATAATCAAGAGGTCTCTAATTGGACTTAACACCCACTCAAGAAGAGAAAAATCATGCCTGGTACTAGAAATCTAGCCAAGTACTCAGGGCTAGTGAAGTCATTGATCTTGGAAGAGAATCCAAAACTACTACTTTACTAAACCAGTATAATTCCTAACTACAGTCTAAATGTTTGTCCTTATAACCACAGACAGATGTACCAACGTCTCTTTGCAACAAATGAAGAGCATTGCAGTAACTACAACCAATCAAGACACAGAGTAGTGGATCCAAGACCAAGTGGTTTATATCTACAAAACAATTCCCACAATAAGGCTCAGGGAACACTGTGGAAGAGAAGGTAGTCAGAGTATAAAAGCTGGAGGCTCAGGAAGTGTATTTTGAGAGCATGTCTCCTAGTAACGTCAGAAGCTGCAGCCATAAAATCTCACCAACATGACTGCTTAAACATGAGCTGAACAAGGTCAATACCACTAGATATGCCAAAGTGGTTGGAGGAAAGCCAGAGGCCGCAACCCTACACAAAGAGCCACAGGCAACTAAGGAATGTTGAGAGTGGGAGAGATAGTCTTCCCCAGGGAAGAGCACAACAATTGATGCCCCAATACCAAACGGTCAGTCCTGAAAAATAAGACATATGAGTGATATTATACAGACTGTGAGTTTTATATATTCATATATGTGTGTGTATGTACATATATATCTATATACATATACTTACATATATGTAACAACAAGTAATGAAAAAGGAGGCCATGGATTTTAAAGAGAGCAAGGAGGGATATATGGATTGAGGTTGGAGGAAAGAAAGAGAAGGGAGAGATAATGTGATTATATTATAATCTCAAAAAGAAAATAAAAAACATTTGAAGAATAATCAGCTAGTGCTGGGACAGTCCCTTTGGAGTATTTTAAATTGGTGAGGATTCATATTTTCAGTGTTATTTGTTGATGTCTGTGTGTTCCCTAGAGTCCTGTCTGCTGTCACTTTGTCTGAAAGCATCTCCTTGCACTTTCTCTGTATTCTTTGCTCATAATTTAAGAAATGTTTCAACACACACAAACACACACAAACACACACACACACATACACACACACACACATTGTTCATCTTTGTCTTTGACTTTAATTTTTTCACAGTTTTTATTACCCAAGAAAACCTTTCTTCTATCAACACATGAAAAAAATCTCAGATTCATCAGAAGATGGTTTGAGTTATTACCAGAAAGAGGGAATGCTTTCCATGTTCTCAGTTCCACTCTCCCCCTAGGGCCTTTGAGCATGCCCAGAGCCTTCAAAAGACATCTAAAAAGGCCTCATTCAATTCTACCTTTTCTGTGCTCTCAAATACATCTCTAAGGATAATTTTTAAAATGTGTTAAATATTAGTTAATTCTAATATCATAACATTATTAATGTTGATACTGAAACTAGAAATGTTAGTGAGTTTTGGAATATCATTGTATCGAGTATCAGCTACATTTGAGATAATAGGCTTTCATTGGTTGAGAAAACTTGAGCCTCCATGGTCCATCTTTTATTGTCTACATTCTACCAACTCTTCAAGGACCAACTCAAAGCCTATCCTAACCACAAATCTTTCTTTATTTCTTTGTTGGGAAGTATCCTGCCTTCCTTTCTTTGAAATGTGACAAGTCATTCCTTCATTTGTCCACAAAGTCATTTATTAATTCTGTAAGTATATCTGTATGTAGATGAAAGTCTTTGCTTTTGTGAAATTTATAATCTGGTCCAGGGAGCTAACAAAGGGTCCATTATATTGCACTGGGTATGATAAGTATTATGGAGACCATTAAGCATAAAAAGATAACATACAGCATGGACCCAGGGTGGAGATGATGCCCCAAGGAGAAATGATCTTTAATTAGAGGTCTTTTAGAAGCCATGGCGTGGCTGAGGAAGGGTTCTGAGAGGGGGAAAATGGCAAGAGCAAGGCTAATGTCTTAGTCCCTTGTGTTATAAGAAAACACTTTAGACTGGGGAGCTTATAAACATCAGGGATTTACTTTCCATAGTTTTGGAGATTAAGAAGAACATGACCTGTTGATTGGTGAGGGCTGTTTCTCAGGCTCATAAGTACTGCCTTTACTGGGACCCTTCACATAACAGAGGGCTAGGTTTCTGATCCAACTAGTGTCATGGGAACAATTTTGGTTTAATCCATGGAACAACTTAGGAGCAAGCTGAGAACAGCCTGGTATAGGTATGAGTTAAAATTATACAAAAATTGGTACTTAAAAATACTAGCAAGTGGTCTCAGAAAGCCTTCCTATAATTGGTCCTATAAAGAAAGAGAGGAAGACAATTGCAAGAAGAGGGAAGTAGAGAAAATGGGCCCTAGAGTTGGGAGAACAAGCAAAAGATATTGGTCCTATGGATAGTATGTTGATCGAGTAAGAGACACCAAACCCTGAATTTGAGTTTGGGCATTAGATACAGTGAAAGGAATTAGTGGTTAATTGAGGAAGGTTTAAAACAGATCCTCTAACTTGGGCCTGCCTGGAGATTAGAACAAAAGTAGTCATTTAGGAAGTCTCTTCAGGAAATCTGGAGTGCTTGATATAAGAACTACTGTTTTCCCAAGTCTCTGTCCCCAGAGATGCTGGGCATTGGTAAGGATGCACTCATAATTTTGTGCATCGTACCTAGCTTATTTTACTTAGCGCAATGACCTCTAGGTTTATCCATGCCTTCAAAATTAAAGAAAAATGATGTACTCTGAAAGCTTCAGTACATGAGATAAGTATATAATGTGTTTAACAGCATAATTAGTATGTAATGATGCTGATGTTAAAGACTTAATGCAAATCATTATAAGGCAACATGCCAGCATACTTAAATCATGGGGACCAAGTCATCGTGTCATTACTCATTTCTTTCTTTCTTTTTTACTCTATGCAGAGAGTTTGATAGAGAAAAATAAGTTACTCATAATTGTCCCATTTCAATACAATAGAAGAAATTATCCCAGACATTTTAGATTTATGAAAAGTGTTTTACAAAATACTGCTGATGTTTTAATTCGTTCTCTCTTTTCTAAGGCGTTTCTAATTTTTTTCAGAGTGATAAGTGTTTTTTTTTCTGCTATACCTGTAAGATTTCTATATTATGTATCTAATTATCTTAGATCAAAGTTATTGTGGATTTGTAATGGCTAAAGGAGAAGAAGTGATTTTCATTATAAAGAGAAAACATGTAAAAATTGATAGTGATGTCATGGAAATAGCTATTGCTTGTTAATGAAAGGATGATACTGATAAAACTGGTGGAGAGGGATTCAGTGTTATGATGAGCAATAAATCCGTACTGGCTCTTTAATTAGAACTGTACCTTGAGAATGGGGATTGGGAGGTGTTTCTCACTTTCTTCCCTCTTGTACTCATGTGATAATTCAGTATATCTCCCACCCAGTTTTTCCTGCCTCATACCCCTGTAATCTCTTAGCTCTGATGGGAAGACAGTTTTATTCATCTAGTTTGCCTTGTATTTTTTTTTTTTTAATGGCAGGCTTTAGAAAATCTAATTAGAAATTTAATTAAAATGTGATTTTTATTATCCCCTTTATTTGATGGAATTTCAAGTCCCTTAATGATATTAGAGTCTTGAGCTCCCTGAAAACAGTGTATTCATGAGACCTTCCAGAAATCAGCCAGACTTTAACAAACATTACCCCACTGCCTTTGTTTGGATCCCCATCCTCCAGTGGTTCTTGTATTTCAGCAACAGATCCCCATCTAAGTATCTTGTCTGCATTTTCTTTGTCCCAGATTTCATCCTCCCGTCAGTCATCAGGAAACCTTTTAAAAACAATATACATGCAATCATGTTTCCCAGTCTCATCCTGTAGTAACCTCCACTGGCTCCCATTTCATGTCGGATGAGTCTGAACATCTTGACGTTGCAGATTAAGTCCTTCATGACCCAGATTCCACCCATTTCTCCAGTCGTTTGCCTTCATGATTCATATCCTATGCCCATCCCCTTCTACAATCTCAAATTCCTGAGATGTGCTGTTATTTCTAAGTTTTTCTTTACATCTGCGATGCTTGCCCTGGTCCACCTTTCCTACTCTTTGCCAGAGTGCCTTTAGCTCCTTTACAAGTTGACATGTGTACCACCTAATGGTTATGCTAGATGACAGACTTACTGTGCTGCATGTTCACCAAACTCCACTTCCTTTTTCCCTAGGGCATCACAGGCAGATTGCATGACTAGGCTCCATTTTAGTAATATGAGTTAGTGACTGGGTTGTGCTGAAAGGACTGTATGAAAACTGCCTGTATCATTCCAGATGCGATTGCCCAAACTCCCTGTGTAGTACTCTAAGTGTCTAGCTCCCCATCTCCAGCCAGATGGAGAGAATCTTGGAAACAGACTCCGAGGTTATATAGGGGATGTGTAGCAGCAGGATTGGAAGACTCCTTGGGCCACCTGAATGGGAACACTCAAAACACACACGATTAGGGGCAAGGAGGAAATCTCTGTACCAGAATATGAGGCTTCTCACAGTAGTTATAGTCTACACACAAAGATAAGGAGACATGTGCAGAAAACATTATTTTTCAAGATTCAGATCTAAGACAGTGTCTTTATGGAAATGAAAATGGAAAGCTTTTTCCTTCTTAAAATTCATAGTCTTGTTGGGAAAGATAACAATATTCAATACAAGTATAAAAAATGATTTCTAGAGTCGATAAAAGCTTTGATTCAAGATAAGGAGAAGAGAGGATGGAGTAGCCTGGGTTTATAGCCTGGGTTTGTTAGCCAAGGAAGGCCATATCCACAGGTTATATTACATAAGACCTGGATAAAGCAAGAAATGGGCATGTGTTTCGGGAAATAGTCAGAGGATAGAAAATTCAGGGACTGGGTGAGGGTCATAGCATGCCAGTTTATATCAGGAATACCTACATCTGAGGAAGAGCGAGCAGGTGAGCTGGGAAGGCTCGGGAGGAATCTTAGCTTGCCTCAGCTTTTCCCTTATGTGGTCACTGGAGGATGGTCAACAGTTGAGTGACATTTTAAAGTGGTCACTCTGTCTAATGTGAGAACAGTCTGGAGCTGCATTTGTGTAGGCAGATTCCCCTTTGCCTCTGATGACTTTGGATCACTAAAGGCTGTGTCTCTGGCTCAGCACAGGCGAGTGCTTGAGCCTTGCTGTGGTGCCTGACTGACCTCCAGGTTTCCAGCTAACCTCAGCTGACTTTTCTAATTTTCGTCTTCCTTCCACTCTGGCAGAAATCCCGATTGCTTCCCTTCCTTTATTTCCCCCAGTGGAATAGAAGCAAGTCTTAGAGTGAGAATAGGAGGCTAGAGGAGACTGGTTGACTGACGGGGAGAGTAAACTCCCTGGGATTTTGTTTTCATATTTTTATGGGGGGAAAAGATTAAGTGGGCATTTGTCATTGTGTTCAGATGCAGCCAGCTCTCTCAGAATGTAGACTAGATGGAGACACAATACCAGACAAACAACTGTGTTTTATTCATGCAATCTTTTATCCATTCAGCAACAATGTAAATTATGAATTGGAAGACTAGAATGCATCTCCTGCTTGGAGCCTAACGGGGACGTCTACTAGAGGCGTCATGCACACTGTTAAGGGAACACCACGGAGTCTGCCATATTGTTTATCTGATAGGAAGTGTGACAGTCTTGAAGGAAGAGTAGGTGAGCCCAGGTCCATGACTGGAACGGGTTGACTCTGGCAGAACAACAGAAGATTTAACAGAAGTGTGAAAAATGAAACAGTGCAGACATGAGATTAGGACTATGGCTCGGTGTAGCTAGGGAAGGCAGATGAAGGAAGGGAAGCCTGAATGTGTGAAAGAGTGAAGGACAAGGAGATTTTAGGCTGGGAAAGCATACTGTATAGAAATAGAGACATTTGCACGTAAGGTGAGGTTGCTTAGGAGAAATGTATGATGGAGGAAGTCAAACCTATGATAAGCTAACCAGTTGGTAGAGCAGAAGTTCTCAACCTGTGGGTCTCAATCCCTTGTGGGCCACATACCAGATATTATGCATATCAGATACTTACATTACAAATCATAACAATAGCAAAATTACAGTAATGAAGTAACAATGAAATAATGTTTTGTTGGGGCTCATCACAACATGAGGATCTATATTAAAGAGTCTCAGCATCAGGAAGGTTGAGAATCCCTGCTGTAGAGGATCTTTCCTAACTCTAGGGGAAATCTCTAATGTGCAGTTGTCCCTGGAGATATGGACACAGAGAAGTTTCTTCCTTTACCTGTTTGTGCCTCAGAAAGCCCCTGGTTCGCTGCAGAAGACAACCCAGTTTCTTCAGTGACTGAAAAAATCTGGGGATGGACTTAACCCCAGGAGAGAAGCTAGGTGGCACTACGTTACTGCCCAGCTATTGCCCAGGGCATCTTTGATTTGAAACTAAACTTGGTGACGTTCTGGAGACTTCTAGAGAAAGGAATGTGGCGTTCTTTCTGACAAATTTATGCAACCAGTAGTTATTATTTGGCTTAGCTAGTACATCTGCTGGAGCTGTGCTATCAAAGACATAATTCTATCTGCAGATGAAGATCATATTGTACTTTGCTATTTGAGAAATTCTTTGTTGAATCTGGTAAGGAAATCATTGACGTGATTGTAGATAGGCCACTCTTGAAGCTTACAAAAAAACAGAAGCTGTCTATGGTTATTCTTCAGTTAGAATTCAAAAGACAGACCCAAAGGGGCTTGGTGGTAGAGATAGGAATCCCACTGAATGCTAAACAAGAGTTTTCCTGGGTAAACTGTTGCTGGATTGATCTCTTTAAAGCATTTCTTCCAGGGAGAGTAGCATTTAAGTACTAGATTAATTAGATGATGACCTGTACTTGCTAGTGAGCAGCCTTCAACAAAACAAACAAACAAATGAACAAACCCAAATACAATAAATAAACCATAACAACAAAATCAAAGCATTTACCTCTACAACAAAGTGAGCCTGGGAAGAGGTCTAGACATTCTCCTTTGATGAAATATGTTGCTTTAGAATATGAGTCTGATCTAGATATATAATATAATAAAATAGGATATAATATTGTAAATATAATTGAATTAAATTTGATCTAGTAGAAGATAAGTCCAGAGAAGAACTAAGAGCAAGGTTTAAAACGTAGCAGAGAATATCTACAGCGCTTTGCAGTTTGTGTTGAAACATTGTCCCTTCCTGGCATTTTTCTCTTGACTTGAGTTACAATATGTCACTAATGGGATTGAACAAGGGCTTACAATGAGGCCCAGCAGCATAGCATTTGCTTAGTAAGTTCAAGGCTCTGAGCTCAATTCCCAGCACCATCAAGAAACTAACATAATGGTAAAATTGAACAAAACATGTAACCATAATTCTGCCATCATTTGTTTTATCCATTGTTCCCCAAATGGCATGAGGGGTTGCTTCTTGCTACTTGTTAGCTGAATAAGATTTGGGAGAGTTGGAAGCGTCATAGGAGCCAGTGGGGTGACATATACATTTTCCAAGATCATGTAATGTGGAGAGAGCTGGGATTGGGACTCTGGTAAATTTTGAAACACAGCAGAAAATAGATGTTGAGAAGGTCAGAGCCAACCCAAACCACAGGGTAAAATAGGGGTTTTTTTTTTAGACTCACAGATCCCAAAGCAGGCAATGGGCAAAAATTGAAGCTGGACAAGTCTAGAGAAAGATATAGAGAAGAGGGAGTGGGGAGGGGGGTGTGGTAAGGGAGGAGGGGGAAGAAATGGGGAGGAGGAGCAGGAAGAGGATGATGATGTTGAGGAGGACAAACAGAAGAAGGAAGAAGAGGAGGAGGAGGAAAAGAAGAGGAGGAGGAAGAAGAGGAGGAAGAGAAGGAGAGAGAGATCAGGGTATAGTTTGGTCTGATGGTACAGTTATGGCTGATACAGTGTTTTCTATGCACTTTTCTGGCTATGGGCTGACATATTTTCATTTTTTGTTTTGTTTTTATTTTATTGAGACAGAATCTTGCTGTATAGCCCAGGCTGGTGTGGAGTTTACAATTCTCCTACCTCAGTCTTCTTTGTGCTAAGATTACAAGCATGTATCATTAGGATCAATCAATGCATGTGTGGTTTTTTTATACACTGAAATTGTCTCTTTATTCTCTACCTTCTCATGTTTCTGTGTGTGATACATGCACACATATGTGTCTGGTGGCCGAGGGAGTGTGCTGAGGGTCTGCTCTCATTCTTGGCTTCATGCTTTGAGACAGGAACTTTCGCTGAACTTAGAGCTAGGCTGGTGACCACCAAGCCCCAGCCCAGAAATCCTGCTTTCTCTCTCTCAAACTAGGTTCTTTATAAACGGCTCATTTTCCATATTTAGTGAAACTTTCATTGTCAGAATATTTCTCTTTCTCCTCAATGACAGTTCCCTTTAAAAATCTATCTGAAGGAACATTTTTTACTTCATAGTCAGGAAAGTCTCAGTTCTGAGTCAGCCTGTGAAGGTTGCTACTTTACCATAGGACCAAATAATCAGAAGGACTCTAAATAGTTAACAGCAAACCTGTGCAAGGCAGTTATTAGGCTCTGTACACACGGAGGTACAATAATCATCGGAAGTCTATGAAGCTGTCAGTTTGGTACAATTCAAAGCAGGTTTTGATATTATATAAGTATTATTGGAATCTTATGAATGTCATCAGTTTTAAACATTTTTTTTTTTCAGATCTGCTTTGAATACGATGTTCCAAGATTCTATGTTCTTCCTGGTATCCCAGTTTCGCAAAGCACAGGCTTATTGAGGATGTGAGAAGAACATCCTTTCCCTTGATTTAGAAGTACCACTAAAGCAGGGTTAGGTGTCATTACCCTTTAAGCTCCTCTGCAGAAAAAAACCAAACCAAACCAAACCAAACCAAACCAAACCAAACCAAACCAAACCAAACCAAACCAAACCAAACCAAACCAAACCAAACCAAACCAAACCAAACCAAACCCAAACGAAAATCCCCAAAACGAAAGCAAAAAGCATATCATTTTCTATTGGCTCAGAAGAGGGTTTGTTTTGCTCTTTTAAAAAATGTATAATTGTGCATTTTATTAAAGCAAAAGTTAAAGATTTTTCTCTGTCTCAGCAGTCTAATATAGACATTATCTTGGCTGTAACTTGGCTATCCCAAGTGTCCTGTTGGAAGCTTGGGATTGTGATTGTACTCATGGCCTCCATGTGCTTCTGAGAATCGAGAGCTATCTGTGTGTAACGTCATCCAGCCCTTTCATCTCCTGCAGGGATAGAGTAATGCCAGCATCCCAGATAGGGCTCTAACAGGCCCCTTGTTCAGTACAGCCTTGGCTTCCCATCTTGATGACCCTGGACAGTGTGTTCCCTGCCTTTGGAAGAAGTGGGGTACAGCTTCATCAATAGCTGTGTGCCTCTCACACTTGCTTAAAAAAAGATTCATTTCCTACGTGAAGGTCGTGTGTTTCAGACTGCGTGACAGTGTTCAGCGTTTGCAAGACCTTGCAGGACATTTCAGCCTTGTGCCCCGAGATGGTCTGGATACCCAGAAATCTATCTCTCAGTTTCCCTGCTCTTTCCCTCAGGGATGATCAGGCAGTTATTCAGTCTCTCAGATCTGTGTTTTTCAATCTGGAGAGTGAAATAAAGTCCTATATAAAGTATTTCATAAACATAATATTTATGTATTGAGCCTGCTTTCAGGTTTGTTCTCTTAATCATGTGGTTTCCCTCATTAACCTTGCCCCAAAGCATTATGACATAGGACCTCATTATCTCATTTCAGGGAGAAGCTGACTAAGGGACCCATATGACTGTGGTAAGTGGTAGAGACAGTGCTGGAGGTCAGGCCGTCTGACCTTATTCTTAAAGTATGATCCATGTGCTGGCATCATTAATACCTGGAGCTTGTTAAAACTGCAAATCCTCACCACACTCTAGACTAACTAAATCCAAATGTTTGGACATGGGTCTAGGGATGTGTGCTTCAACCAGCTCTTTGAATGTTCTTACAAGTAGTGAGGGCCAGAGTTCTGTGAAAGAGTCAGTGTTCTTAATGACTTTCCACATTTAGGGAGTTTTCAAGCCTTTGGAAAGTTGAGAATTGGTTTCAGTCAGATCTGTGGCTGTTTCCTTGTGCCCTCAAATGCTCCATTCATACCTGTACCTTGTCCAGCTGCCCTTGACCCCAAGAATGGCCTTGAGAAGTAACTATGTGCCTATGACAAGCTCATTCCTCTGCTGTGACTGCCAGCATCATTCACTGGGCTCCCATACGATCAGACAGGATACTGTAAAGCTTCTCAGCTAGAAGGCTTTCTGAGTCTACAATTCAGACAGTACTCAAACCACTGAACATTCTTTTGAACATGAGAACATCTGCCTGTTAAATGCATAGGTTTCCCTTCTATCCCACCCAAGGGACTTTGGTAGACTTTATCTGTTCAAGGCTTTTTGCTATGTGAATTAATCAGCAAGTACTGCATACTTCTCTTTTCACTTGGAAAAAAAAGCGATGTTTATGACCAACAATGATAACAGATGTGGTAAATAGAACAGTCTGGGGACTTGCCAGATTGTTATATAAACCTTCGGGGGCCTCTAAATTTTTTTTCTAGGAAAAAAATGGAATTTTTCTTTTTTTCCCGTGGCCTTCAATCAATCCCAGCATCTCTTAGACACCATATCAAGTGAGTGTGAATTCCTTCCACTTGAATGCATATAGAGAATGGCGATGTTACATTTATAGAGTGGGAAGAGAAAGAAAATTCAACAGGAGAGGGAGACGTGTGCTGACTTACACCACTAAGTAAAGATTAATTAGGAAACTCTGAGTGTACAGCTGAGTCTAAAGGAAAAACAAAGAATATCTGCATTCCCTTATTCAGCTCTAACCAGTGACCCATAGTGTCCATAGCTATTTTATATTTGTGTGTATAACTACTTACTCTCCAGACTCAGGTTTTATCAAACCCTAATGCAAGTTCCTCACACCTTTTCCAAAGTGCAGTCACCTTGGTTCTTCACGTCTGCTCCGTGTTCTTGCAGCCACTAATGAACCTCTGCTGTTGTTGGTTCCACATGCCAGATGCCCTGTGTCCCTTGAGATGTCATTTGGTATCATCTGTGCAGACGTGGGAAATCATCTGTGGCCATAAAATGCCACATAGATGGCCACTTTTGAACCTGACAAAATGACCAAGATGAAGCTCTGACGGCACTCATTCTGTCTGCCATGCCACGCCCCTTCTAAGTACCAGAAAGTTACACTCTGGAAAAAGTTTAACTATTAGGTATATTCACTCCTTTTCCTGGCCAATACAGGTTCCAAAAACAATGTGTGAATTCATTGGATTTCTTCCTTTTCTCTCAGGGAAATTCTGTCCCAAAGAAAACATTTGTAGGGAAATTCCAAGGATCAAATTCAGGCCATTGAGCTGTGACTTAACTGTTTAGTTGTTAAGGATGACTACAGATTAAAAGGTTGTTATTAATTTAAAAGAATCTTGGGTGATGCTGTACCCATTCAGCCTGGGAAAGAAGCCCCTTGAATGTAGTGAAACCACCAGGCATGAGCTTGTTATCAGCTGAGTGAGGTCGGCTGCATTCTTACCCAGCTGATTTCAGTGGGTGGACACTTTCTTTTGTTCGTGGTAGGCTTCTCTGGTTTTTACAACACACAGGCTTTATAAACACAGCATTTTTTTTTTATCAAGAGATAGTTAATCTAAAGACTTGCTGAATTGGTGCTAGGCAAAGCCAAACTCTGTGTTTATATTTACTAAAGGACAGATGTTGAAGGCACCATAGAGAAAAGTCATTGCTCTTGCTTGGGCTGTGATGGTCAAGTATTAATTCATGCTGGAGTGGGGCTTGAGGGAGTTGAAGAACAGATCCTTGAAAGTGTGTTGTCCTCGAATGATCAAATCACACTGCTTTTGCACCTTTCCTAGACATACATGTAAAACAAATGGTTTTGCATGACCACGGCAGTGTTCACTACTTACTAATCTTTCAAGTCTATGTCCATCCTTACACAAAAACAGACATTCCTTATTTCTTGTAGATAGTAA
Organism: Grammomys surdaster; assembly: GCF_004785775.1. NCBI lineage: Eukaryota > Metazoa > Chordata > Mammalia > Rodentia > Muridae > Grammomys > Grammomys surdaster. The sequence continues at coordinate 9,122,122 of NW_021620966.1, read as the reverse complement.
AGGAAGACTACCAACTGCATGTTTAAAGTATAGAAAGTAATTCAGATTTAGGAGGTAAGTCCTCCCAGAGAAATGTAAAAACAGAATGAAATGCTTTCTTTTTTGACACTACTTTTATTGACTACAGAAGTTGAACAGATCTACTATGGAGAAACCATGTGGTTTACAGAAATCTGTGAGGGAAAACAGGCTTTTAAGAGGACATGAATGCTTTCGAATTTTGATTTTAATAACTTGGATAGATGATCCCTTTCAAGGAGGTGGAACACACACCTTATCTATTGATTATGAACTATGATGATACTGACCTTCCAAAGAGCACAGTAGGGAAGCCAGAGAGGAGAGACAGTGGTCTAACAGTAGAGAAAGTGCAAATGCTACTTCAGCCATATCCCTACTAATTATGATGAAACACAGTAGTATAATTTATACTCAACTTTAGATGAACAGTATGGCAATTCGTTGAACATTGTGATGGTGATGATGATGACACATTGGAGATAGGAGGCCTTGAGGCCTGGGTAGCAGCACTTGCGATAGATGTCTCTGGATTCAGCTACTGATTCTAATGCTCCCCATAGCAGAGGAGAAGCCATGAAGTTGCACAGCTGTGGAAGACTCAAGGGGATCCATTGATCTTCTTCATACTCCATGAGGGATCAGTGAGGCTGAGGGCACAGCAGGCCTTTTTGTGTCAACGGTCTGACTTCGTTTTGAACTCCAGTTCTTTCTTGCTACTTGGGCAGATGCTTTAACCTTGGAGCATCAGATACCTCACCTGTAAAATGCAGATAATAATAGCTGCCACCTCCTAGGACCGTTGCTATGAAGGTTCAATGAAACGCTCAGAGCTCAGGGTGGCACCTCAGTCATCGTCAAGCACTCAGGCAAGCGATCAGCTGTTACCTTAAAAAGAAAAAGCAAACCGAGATCACGCTCGCTACTATTTTCCATTGAGCTTGAACAAACATCGGCCTTGTTTCCACTGAGAGAAAGGGGGGTGCACAGGTGGGGGAGAGGAGGTGAGTGTTTCAGTGGGCTCTGATGAGTGTATCATGCAGCTGCAGACACTGATGCAGCTCAGGCAGCCACAGAGAGGCTGAGAGTGACACCTCTCCTACTTCTTAAGGCTTAATGTGGAAATAATGACACGGATGACAGGTTTTCATTTCTCCCCCAATTTTCCTGCCCACATCGTTAATCTAGAGCTTCTCTCTGCATGCTGTGCCTGATGAAGAAACCAGGAGTCTAACCAAGGGGTTGGGAATTTGTGTTAAAATCTTGTATCTGAGAGTGTTGTATTACAGAGGCCTCTAGGGGTCCGAATCCTTTGTCAGAAAAACATAAATAAAATCCTACCGTATATTAAGACTCTTAAGGAGTTAGAGTCTAGGCCAAGGTATTAGAGCACGCACTATGTTTACACAAATTCAAATAGGAAAATGAAACCAGCAAATAAAAAGAAGACAAGCATCTGCAACAGTTATTAATACCAAATGAGTTATTTTATTGGGACGGAACTCTCTTCCCCTCTTTTTCTCTGCTTTGAGACAGGATCTCATGAAGCACAGGCTAGACTCAAACTCATTAAGCATCTGAGAATGATCTTGAATCTCTGATCCCCCTGCCTCCTCCCAGTGTGTGCCACAATGCCCTTGCTTACGCTTTGCTGGAGATCAACTCCTAGACTTCTTACAGGCTCCTCAAAAATCTCTACCAACTAAGCTATACCTCCATCTTTTTTTAAAGGTGATTTGGAAGTAGCGTTGGCAGAGGGGAAGGGTGAGTTAATTTTGTTCTTTAAAAATTTTAAATGATTTGTAATCTATTTGTTATGTGTGTCCACACATGTGCACACACAAGCAATGTGTATGTGACATGGAATATGTATTGTAGTCAGAGGGCAATGTATGGAGTCAGCTGTCTCATTCCACCATGTGCATTCTGGAGATTGAACTCAGGTCGTCAAGCTTAGTGGCAAGTGCCTTTACCCACAGAGCCATCTTGACAGCTTACCTTACCTCATTTCTAAGGTGGAATGCACTGTTATACTGACAATGTTATAGTAATGCCTCTGCTGACCTCGCTGTAATCATTAAAAATTCAAATAACACTGACATATGCTCTTCTTACCATACACCAAACCTAGTTACAATTTCATTTTTAATTTACTGTTTACCATGCGAGTATCACATACATGTTTCAATCCCCATAGTAACAAAGTAAAACTGAAGTTTGATCCTATAAATTTGATAATCTCCATATATTGGGTTTCCAACAGGAAAGATCCACAATAGTTCACTTTGGTGAATTCTTAATATGCTTACCTCTTGCCTCTGCTTCCAGAGTACTGGGATGGCAGGCCTGCAGCACCACGCCTAGCTCGTCATTTTATTTATAAACTAATACAATCCATCAAAAGGCCTTATCATCTCTACTTCCAACATAAATATAGAACCTGTCCATTGCTCCCTGAAGCCATTCTCACGACCACGGTCACTGGCATCGCACTGCACACTGAAAACACTCTCTGTGTTGGCTGCTGAGACAGTTTTCTCCCATCTCCTGATTTCCAGTCTCTGAAATCAGTTACATAAGGAGAGGCCAGCTTGACCTTTCTGCCTGCTTCAGTTTCGTTCAGTTGCTGTGACAAATACCATGAGCAAAGCTAGAGAGGGGAGGAGATCACTTTGTTTTTTTCTTCCAGGTCACTGTCCATCATTGAGGGAACCCAAGCAGGGACTTGAAGGCATGTCTGACAGCTCTTCCACACAGCATTGCATCTGACCAGGGAACACACTCACAACCAAGGAAGCGCAGCAGAAGTCATGGAGAACGTTCTTTGCTGCCTCTCACAGATACATGCTCAGCTAGTTTTCTTCTGATGTTCAGGACCAACTACCAGATAACAGATGCAGGCATTGAAGCGGTGCTGGCTGCGGTGGGCTGGGCCCTTCTCCATCCGTTAAGAATCATGGTGGACCCCCACAGATGACATTTCATTGCAGATCTCCCCTCAGAACTCTAGGCAGCATCAAGTTGTTACAGCTCAGCAGGGTATTACATTATGAAAATCTTCAAGATGAAATCGAAGTTGAAATGCTTGTATGGAGAACGTCCACAAGCCTCTCAAGTAATGTTTTACTTTGGCCCATCTTATCATCCTGTCCAGCCATTCCCTCTGCCTCGACTTTAGTACACTTTAAGGAAACTGCAGGCACCGGTGGTGTCTTATTAATCACTACAACGTTCTCTGTTATTAACTGCATGCCAATAGTTGTGTACTTTTCCTTCTAATGAAAATTTGCCATACATTTCCGTTTGTTACTGCTTCTTGGATTTTTGGCTAAGATGGAGTATAATTTACACTTGTTAGCTTTGGCATCATCTGTGTGACCCTATCCCTTAATAAGAACATATTGTCACCACTCTAACCAGTTCCCGTCTATCTCCCAGTGGTTCTCAACCTTCCTCATGCTGTGGCATTTAATACAGTCCCTCATGTTGTAGTGACTGGCAACCATAACATTTTATCATTGCTACTCCATAACTGTAATTTTGTTCCTGTTGTAAATTGTATTGTAAACATTTATGTGCAGGATATCTGATATTCGATCCTCTTGGGGGTTGCAGCCCATAGGTTGAGAACCACTGCCCTAGGCAAGTCTCACCTTCATTCCCACCGTAAAGGAAAAGTTCTAATTTTTCCCAGCCTAAAGTAGTTTCTCCTCTCATAGAATATCATAAATTCAATCATACAAAATATAGTCACCCATAGCCAGTAAATCCTTTCTTTTTTATTGCTGAGTAGTAGTCTGTCATCTGTTTATTCGTTTATTGGTTGATAAGAAGACTTTTCCATTTGTGGTTATTATGACAACATTTTACGTGACTATATAGAGTGTGTGTGTGTGCATGCACATGTGTGTATGTGTGTGTTCTCTGCATATGTATATGTATGTATGCAAGTGTGTATGCCTCTGTGTACCCAAAGGCCAGAAAATGTCTGGGCTCCTTGTCTATGGCTCTCTACCTTATACTTTTAAGGTGGAGACTCTCACTGAACATGGAGCTCACCGTCTTTCCCTTAGTTTAGCCGTCAGGGAGCTACGATGCTCCCTCTATATCAGCTTGCCCTGCAGTGCCTGGTTGTAGGCACATGGTGGCTACATATGGCTTTTAATATAGTCCTAGGATCTGAGCTCACATACTCCTGCTAGTGCTGCAAGCACCCTTACCCATTGAGTGTTTCCCCAGCTCTCAATGTGGATATTATGAACACATACATTCATTTGTTTGGGGTTAATGCCTAGGAGTTGAATTGCTGGGTTGGTGTATGTTTATTTTTTGAAAGAGAGTGAAAATCATGCCAGTGTCTTGTTTCCAACTCTCCAGTGACTCTGTTGTAAGAAATACAAATTCAAGCGTAGTATAAGCCAAGAAAGACCAAGCTTCCTCGACTCTTGCGGCTAGCTCGTGTACTAAATACATCACTTCTGCCCCTGCCAGCTTGCTTCTCTCCAGTCTATTCCTTAATGAACCAAATGTGCTCCTCACTTGCTCACACCCTTGCTGTTATCCCAGCCAAGATCTTGATCCTTTCAACTCGTTGTACACACTTACTCGTTCTCATGTGTCAGCTCGAATGCTACCTCTGCAGAGAACATCAAGGAGTAGTGAGAAAGCAAATGGTAGAGCCGCTCTGCCCACCCACACATACAAACAATCTGAGAATAAAGCACCTTCCCTTGGCATCTCAGTACATAGAGGCCTTCTTCAGTATCCTGATGATTGTTGCTCTTTGCCTTTTCTTTCTTAGATACTATTCATTGCCCTATTTTTTTGTACTTTGCTTTGCCTGTTCCTTAAACCTCTCCTTACCAAGGTCACACATGACCACTTGATTGTTAAATCCAGTGGAAATACTTTTCATGCTTCACATAACTGTCCTTCCAGGGCATTTGACACAGTGGGCTGTTTCCTTTGCTTGAAATTTGGCTTGTCTAAGTGTACTTGTCATGGTTATTTCTGTATCTATGGCCCCACATCTGTGCTCTCCATTATTCCATTGCCTTTGGATGCTGGGGTACATGGTTCTTTCTTCGTCTTATTTTTGTTGTGTCCCATACTTTGTTTCTGGTAGATTTCTTTTATGTAAATAGTGGTTGGCGCTATTTACACTTTGAACCACTATTTACATACCAATTGTTGTTCAGTTAGATTCCCAATTTGAATGTGAATTGAGTCTCTCTGATTGTATAATGTTGGATTAGACTTCAGAAATGGGCCACAATGAGCTATCCCTCCCTGTGATTCTCCTGTATGGTAGAACTTGTTGTTGACTCTCTCATTCATGGTTCATTAGTAGAATTCTAAAGATGTTGACACTATGCTGAGCCCCTTGCAGCTTCTGCCTGGGCCTCTTTAGTGGACACTATTTCTTATAACTCACATATCTCGCATGAGAAGCTCAAGTCATGGGAAGAAATTTGTGTAGAAAGAGAAGTTCAACCAAGCTCCTACTCAATGGTACCAGTAGCCATCTGTGCAGATAAGCCGTCCTGGCTCTCCAGGGCCAAGAGCCCTCAGGTGGCATTTGACAGAAACTATAGAAGAGACTCTAATCAAGACTCACAAAGCTGTCTGTGGTCAACTCAAGAACTATTAAAAAAATCATAGCTTATTCTTTCAACTCACTAAAATTTTGAAGTGGTTTTGTACAACAATGGGTAATGGAAATGTGAACATCCAATAATATTCCCAAAATAGAACGAAGTGCTTTTCTAAATGAAATAAAACAGTGAGGAGAACATCTCCAGTTCAGGAATGCTTGCATTAGGGAATAGAAAATGAGGAGGCCAGGATCCCACAGAAAACACTTCTGCCAGAGATGCTCAGCTGAGGGAGAGGCTAGTCACTGTTAGTTTCTTTTCCTTCCCAAATGTCCATGAGTTGTAGAGATAGTGATGAAAATGAATCTTAACCCGAGTGTCACTAAAGGAGGTGACATTCACCTAGGGCAGGCGGTGCCATGTGAAGTCCCTTGGGAAAACTCGAGGCTCTAATCAACCCAAGAGAACAAAGCAAACAAGCTGCCTTCTTCATCCAGGAAATAGCTCTGATCTGGTTGTGGCTAATGCCAAAGAAATTGGTTTAGGGAGTGTATTCTGGAATTGTCTGGCTTATGACTCAGAGAACTCAATGGAAGAAATGCTGGCTGATGTTAAAGGAAGGTGGAAGAAGAAAAACTCAATTCCCTGAGAGGAGACTGCTGCTACTCAAAGGGAGCGAGACATTCGATAAAGCATGAGGGGAAGTTAACTTGTCATGAGTAAATAATGCTTTTCCAGGTTGCAGAGAAAGCATGTATTTGTTTCTCGAATTGAAAGAGTGTTATTGGCCTCTTCCTGCCAACACTTGTATAGACTGTTTCTTCATAGTGGCCCAGATCTGTGCAAGACAAAAGGAGAACTATAATCCTGTTACTGAGAAAAGATGGCAACAATTCACTAACTCAGGTCTAGGCATCATGCGTGACCAGTAGAGAAATCTTTGTTCCAACAGCTGTGCCCAGACTGGGTGATGTTGGAGCTGAAGCTTATACTGCCGGCTCCAGGCCAATAGGACTAGGTCCCCATGGGCCATGTCATCTCTGAGTCCTCATAAGTGACAATAGAGTCTCCTCTACAACTTTACAGGAGAAATTAGCCTTTTGTAAATGTTACAAAGGCATCATAGGATGCAAATGTTTCTGCCTTGGATGTAGTCTCACATATAAAACCTAAACTAATATGTTTCATTATTGAACATATGGGAATGTATTCATTCAGTTTCTAAATGAATATTTTTGAGTGACTACTACTGTGTATCAGGTTCACCAATGGGATAAGAACTTTGCACACACACACACACACACACACACACACACACACACACACACACAAAACTAATGATACCTAACTTTCAGGAAAGGCTGCCGGCTATTTGTAATTCTGTTTCCTTAGCCTGACCTAGTTTGAAGTGCTACTGGGTGTGGACTGTACACAGATCCTTTCTTCTCTAGTCTGTACTAAATATTTCCAGCATTCAAGGCTTCCGTGTTTGTCTTTAACAGAACCGATCAATTTTGTCAAGAGATTAGCTATCATTTAGATTGCCAAAATATTACTCAATGAGGGTCTTTGTGACTAAGCTATCAAGAGTGAAACTTAATAAAGACAGTGACTCAAAACCCTTGTTGACTTCATTGTTTTTAATAGCTGAATAATACTCCATTGTATAAATGTACCACATTTACTGTATCCATTCCTCTGTTGAAGGACATATGGGTTCTTTCCAGCTTCTGGCTATTATAAATAAGGCTGCTATGAACATAGTGGAGCATATATCCTTGTTATTTGTTGGAGCTCCTTCTGGGTATATGCCCAGGAATGGTATAGCTGGGTACTCAGGTAATGCCATGTCCAATTTTCTGAGGAATTGCCAGACTGATTTTCAGCATGGTTGTACAAGCTTGTAATCCCACTAACAATGGAGGAGTGTTCCTCTTTTTCTACATCCTCGCTAGCATCTGCTATCACATTATCTTAGCCATTCTGACTGGTGTTAGGTGGAATCTCAGGGTTGTTTTGATTTCCATTTCCCTGATGGCTTAGGATGTTGAACATTTCTTTAGGTGCTTCTCGGCCATTAGTTTCCTCAGTTGAGAATTCTTTGTTTAGCTCTGTATCCCATTTTTAAATAGGATTATTTGGTTGTTTGGAGTCTAATTTTTTTGAGTTCTTTGTATATATTGGATATTAGCCCTCTATAGGATGTAGGATTGGTAAAGATCTTTTCCCAATCTGTTGGTTGCCATTTTGTCCTATTAACAGTGTCCTTTGCCTTACTGAAGCTTTGAAATTTTATGAGGTTCCATTTGTCAATACTTGATCTTAGAGCATATGCCATTGGTGTTCTGTTCAGAAACTTTTCCCCTATGCCCAAATATTGGAGGTTCTTCCCCACCTCCTCTTCTATTAGTTTCAGTGTATCTGGTTTTTTGTGAAGGTCCTTGATTCACTTGGACTTGAGCTTTGTACAAGGAGATAAGAATGGATCGATGCTGACCTCCAGTTGAACCAGTATCATTTGTTGAAAATGTCCTTTTCCCACTAGATGGTTTTGGCTCCTTTGTCAACGATCAAGTGACCATAGGTGTGTGGGTTCATTTCTGAGTCTTCAATTCTATTCTATTGATCCTCTTGCCTGTCTCTGTACCAATACCATGCAGTTTTTTAAAATCACTATTGCTCAGTAGTATAGTTTTAGGTCAGGGATGGTGATTCCCCCTGAAGTTCTTTAAAAACAATGAATTCATGAAATTCTTAGGCAAATGGATGGAACTAGAAAATGTCATCCTGAGTGAGGTAACTCAATCACAAAAGAACACACATGGTATACACTCACTGATAAGTGGATAATAGCCCCAAAACTCACAATACCCAAGATACAATTCACAGACCACATGAAGCTCAGGAAGAAGGAAGACCAAAGTGTGGGTGGTTCAGTCCTTCTTAGAAGGAGTAACAAAATACCATGAGAGCAAATATGGAGACAAAGTGAGGGACAGAAACTGAAGGAAGGGCCGTCTGGAGACTGCTCCACCTGAGTATCCATCCCATGTGCAGTCACCAAAGGCAGACGCTCATGTGAATGCCAGGAAGTGCATGCTGACAGGAGCCTGGTATAGCTGTCTCCTTAGAGGTCTGCCAGAGCCTGACATATTCAGAGGTGGATGCTAACAGCTAACCATTGAACTGATCATGGGGTTCCCAATGGAAGAGTTAGAGAGAAGACTGAAGGAGTTGAAAGGGTTTGTGGCCCCATGAGGAGAGCAACAATACCAACTAACCAGAGCTCCCAGTGTCTAAGCCACCAGCCTGGGAGCACATAGGGAGGTACCCATGGCTCCAGCTATATATGTAGGGGAGGATGGCCTTGTCAGGGATAGGTACAGAGGAGGTCCTTTGTCCTTTGAAGAGTGGATGCTCCAGTGTGGGGAAATTTGAGGGTGGGGAGGTGGGAATAAGTGTGTGGGTGGGGGGTTTCTGGGTAGGGGAAATGGGGAAAGGGGATAACATCTGAAATGTAAATAAAATATCCAATAAAAAACATAAAAAAAAAGCTTGTTGACTAAATCCCTGGTATTATTTGAAAATTCCAGTAGATTGCCTACCTTTCCTTGTTGTTTGTCTCCTTGTCCAGAAACAGTTTATTTTTTAAGCTACCAGTGTATACCGGATGCTGCTCTGAGTTCTGAGAAACACATCAGGCTCTGTTGACTGCTGCAAGTCACTTCAATTTATGTTTTTATTACACAGCTTATTTATTTATTTATTTGCTTGTGTATTGTAAATGTGTGTGTATGTGTGCATGTCATGGTGTGTGTGCGCACGCGTATACAAGTCTGAGGGCAACTTTGGGGATTTGATTTTTCTCTTTCAAATATGTGGATCTTGGGGAGTTGAATGCAGGCCATCAGGCTTGGTTGCAAACCCCTTTATCCACTGAAACACCCCATGAGTCCATAACTCACATTTCTATAACGTATTTAAGTAGTTAAACAAGTCTAAAGAGAGAAAAAATAATCAGCTTCTGTATACAACAGCCTTTAACAGCTACAGGTATAATCTCGCCCAAGGGCTTGACACTGCTTTCTGTCATAGAGAAGGAAGGTAAGAGGCAGAACGGTTGTTAAAAACATGATTGAATTGGTGTGTGTGTGTGTTTCTTTTTAGTTTGGGCCATTGGATTTGTGGGTGTCTGCTTCTCTCATATTTGTCTGTCTTCAATGTAAGTAGCATGTGTTTTACCAATGTATGCTGGAATCCTGAGAACTCATGGTAACCTTCAGCATCTAAACACATGCATACATACTATTCACTACACCAGACAAATGGTTCAGACAGACTTCTTAGACTGTTCAAACTTAGATGTTGAGACAACACTTCTTAATTCATGGGTAAGATCAAGTAACAGAGCATGAGGATGGGCATGAAAATTTTGGCAACAATACAATTTTCCTGATCATGTAAAGACCTAAAATAATTAAAAATCAAATGGATAAGGAAACCAATGGGTTTCTGGTAGAGCTCTCCCATGTTGCATTGTGGGACTTTATTAAACTCATGAACTTTGCAGTGAGCATGCCATCACACTATGCATCAGAACAAGTAATCTCTGAAATACCTCAGCTACTGAATGCTCTTCATTACAGTCTGGACACATAGATTTCTGCTCTTACAGAAATACAATGGCTTAATTATCGAAAGCAAAACCTTTTAGTATTTCCTATCATGATTCATCAGCATGTATCAAATTGGCATATCTTTGGATTGTATTATGTTAGATAAATAAACATATCTTTGTAAATTTGTTTCCATCTTTAATAGTCAATAAACATATATCAAGGAATGACTTGTTTTAAAATTAATCTGCTTATGACTTATAGTCTGTAAATTATTTATATACCTACTTTACCCTCTTATTTGGCTAAGGTCATGTGAAACTTTCTTGGGTAGGAAGGGTTGTGAGTGTAAAAGTTTAAGAAGTGCTGAACTTAGAGATGAGATGTAATAACTTACAGTAAGCTGCGAATAGAATTCCTGAGACCCACGATCATTAATTCCTTCTCCACCAAAGATCTGAACAAAGTCTATGGATAGGTCAGGGAATGTATTGCAGAGATACAACAATAGAAACAAGAGCCAAATAACCAACAATATTTAATTCTCAATGAACGAATTGTATTCCAGAAGAGCCAAGTAGCTACAATTCCCAATTAAATCTCTGTTTTGAGGTCTCCTTCCTGAAGGTCATCAAATAGATTTCAGTTTTGCTTTCTAAATCCAGTTTTGCTCTGTTACACAAAAAAAAAGAAGAAAGAAAGAAAGAAAGAGAGAGAGAAAGAAAGAAAGAAAGAAAGGAAAGGAAAGGAAAGGAAAGGAAAAGAAAAAAAATCAAAAAGCTATCCAAGTAGAGCTTTGGACTCTGGCTCATTGGTTTCTCCCTCATGATATAGTCATCCAGAAGGGATTTATTCTCCTACTTGAAGGCTGCAAATTTTGAAATTCGTCTACTTAATCATTGCTGTGATTAAGAGATTCTATAATTATGGTAATTCTTATAAAGAAAAGCATTCAATTGGGGTTTCGTTTACAGTTTCTAAGTATTAGTCCATTGTCATTATGGCAGGGAACATGGCAGTAGATATGGCAGGTTTGGTATGCTAGATAGGTAGCTGAGAGCTACATCCTGATCCATACACACACAGAGAGACTTGGGATCTGGTGTAGGCTTTTGAAACCTCAATGACCACTCCCAGTGACATATTTATTTTTAACAAGGTCATCGGGGACATACCTACTCCAACAAGACCACACTTTCTATTCCCAAGTCTTTCAAATAGTTTCACATCCTGGTGATCAAACATTCAAATATATTACCTTATGGGGGTCATTCTTATTCAAATCACCACACATCTCATGCCTGACATAGCACACACTCCCCAGAATCTTAAGGATGAGGATGACTCATGACAGGTGAGCCAGCTCTAAGCAGAGAGCACAGAAGTCTAGCCCATAGTAGATGTTCTTCAGCTCAGTATGTTCCAAAGAGGATGCCCGATTGTTTCCACACTGCCTGAGAACAGTGAGCCACTGGATGGGCACATCTCCTCCTACCTTGTCACACAGCAGTCATTCCATGAGAGGCCCTGTGTACCTGTGTTCTTCGCAATCACAGCTCATACTGTCTGTTCCAGTTGCTATCCTATCTGAAGTGAATTGTCTGATGTTTCTTGTCTCATTTTTTTTTTTATTTTGCAACGACTCTGCTTTTAGTTTAACATTTAAACTAATTGTTCACTTTGACCAAAAATTAACAGTACTCGACTTTGACATTGTAAACGACGAATAGGAAATAAAGTTAAAAACTGTTAGGAATTGATGTGGTCATTTAAACTATGATCTTAGAATCAGAGCTTGAGTAAGGAAGGTACAAAGTCTGTGCTTCATGGCCTGGGCTACATAGCAAGACCCTTTCCAAACAAGGAAAATAAGTTTACTCAGACTAAATGGAGGTGGCATTCATTAAGAAATAAACTTTATCCTTGTTTGGGTGTAAAATTGGGAACCAGTTAATATATTAGAAGGACAAATATTATTTATTAAAATAATGTGGTTGCTATTAAGTATCATTGAGGTTCTACATTTCAACATAGACTTTGTTTAGATATAAAAAATCAAGTGACTATGACATAGCCTTGTCTTCTGGGTTTTGTTAGGTGGAAAGATAAAGCATATCCACTAAAGAAAAGTAACACTCTACACAGAAATTTGAAGACCTTAGAGCCAACTAATGACTGACAGGTAAAGAAATACTAATTCTCTCATCTTGGAAGGATAGAACTAGGCTCTGGTTTGAGACCCTTCTCTTGTCAAGATTGTAGCTTGAGGACTTCAATTCTTGGAACTTTCCTTTTCAGATATAAAATGGAGACTATAATCTCTGCCGACCATTCCCACCATGTTAGTGTGAGATTCCAATGAGGTAAGATTGATGGAAATGTGGAATGAATAATAATACATATGCATTAGTCCTCAGTGTGATCATTTTCCTTCCTCTGTCTCATCATGGAGTGAGATCACACACATTTCCTTTTTTCTCTTTCTGTTTGAGTTTATGAAATATTTGACATTTCTAGCGTTGTGAGTCTAATGCATGTGCAGTACTTAATCTTATGAAGTCAGAGAAAGACATCCGGGCTCCTCAGTATGAGGAATCCAGCACCTCATCCTGAAGATAACATTGTTAGAGGAAGGAAGACATCCTCTGAGGCTGGACCTGCTTCAGACAAGAGTTCCTGGTATCCTCCATTGATAGTGGAGCTGACTGCATTTTCATTACTGAACATCCTTCCAACAAATGTTTATACTTTGCACCCAAGGCCTTGATGCCACTGGAAAGGACAAGATGGAGAAGGGCGGGGCTCTCAGGTCTCATCTCTCACTTTTGCTGATAACTTCTTAGCACTGAAATGTCACTTAGCTTTTGTCCTTAACTTTCCTCCTCCCAAACCCCAAAGCTGGTTAGCTATGCAACACACATAACCGGTCTTATGCTTTTAAATATTGAAACACAAAGTGGAAACAAGAAGAGTATAAAAGCCTTTTCTTTTCCACTGTAAGAGGGGCAATGGTTGCCACTCCTCGGAGTTCTCAGAGTGTGCTGACAGAGGAGGCCACACTAAGTACAGGGGAATGTGAAGCTTGAGTGGCTTTCTGGCTTGGCTGGTTTTCTCCCTCCAAATAGAGAAGAAGGGATTGGGGAAATGGGACAACATAAGACAGCTGGTTTCCAGTGTGGACTCTCCTCAGGGGGCAGTTATGGGAGTTAAGCCAGGAAAGAATCTGGGCCAGTAACTAGAGAATTTCACAACTTTGTCATGGCCTTATGGAATATCTTCAAGAGATGGAGATCTCACATTTGGTTAACACCCCCAAACCTGGATAACAGCAATGCTGGGTGACTTGGCACTATTCTTCCTTCCAATTATCCATAATTTTTGTTGTTGTTGTGTACATGGCCTCTTGGATTACTGTGAGACACAGTAACACAGAGAACACAACATTCAACAAGTAAATCACGTAAAAGGAAGTTAATGAAGACATATTCAAAGCAAGGGCCGAAATGAACTCAGTGAGAGTCCTTAGGGAGAGAACAGGTACTGGCTGCCTTTGGCTGCATTCACTAGGGTGACTTTCACATGAACACAACAACTTGTTGACCATGTTTAAACTGTGGAGGGCATGAAGTTAATCTATCTAGACTCAGTAGCCCTGGCATGTTCACTTTATTTTTAAAGAATCATCTCTATTTAGTGAGTAAAAGGGCACTTAGAAGCACTGATACTGGGGTATCATCAGAAGATATTACTAGAGCATGGGGCACTTGGACTGAGCCATAAGTAGATGAGGTTTCTGTTGTCACCTGCAGTCACTAATGGGGCTGGTATACTACCAAAGCTGCTGACGTTGCGTTCTTCAGAAAGCCCTGCAGGTGTGTGCTGGAGTGAAGAACCTCAGCTGCACTGTCATCTTGAAGGTTGTCCAAGTGAGAGCAGGGTATATGATTTACAGAAAAAAAACGTTGGGGATCTGTACACTTGTATAGTCTCTGAATTTCTGAGCTGCAGACCATGTAACCAAGTAGACTTTGTTCTGTTGCTCAGTCTAGATTAGGGAAAAGGCAGGGCAAGAGTTCACCCTGGCCTTCCCAGCCTCTGGTGCTTGGATCTTTCCTGTCCGTAATATTTAGCATATGACTAAGCTACTTAAGTAAATCCTGAATTTATGATTTATGGACCCAGGAAGAGGGCGTTTGACACTTAAATCACCCTAGAGATATGAGTCAGAGATAAAGAGGGAAATTTGTCCTTTATAAATTCTGGCCTAGGTTATTAAAGGTGGTTGCTTTGAGTAGTCTTGTACACACTCCACTGGCCTGTGGACTGAGTTCTCTTGATCCTAGTGAACTCTAAGGCACAGGTCTTGGATGCTGAGCTGGATGGCTGGTTCCCATTGAGGGTAAAACTGAAAATAGGAAGCCCTTGCCTGCTGACTGTGAAATAAACTTGCTTAAGTTGTCTGCCAAGGGCAGTTGGTCATATGAAAAGCCACATGACTAACCAGAAATGGTTTAGGCTTGGAAGGTGCCAGGGTCAATGGGTAGAATTGCTTTCACCATGGGATCAAGTTAAAATGACTGTGTCCATTTACATGTTCGTAAGACCTAATGTATTGCACCCTGGATCATTTCAGTTACACTGATATGGCCCATCAAATTATTTTATTAAGACAGACATATCAGACAATATTGACTGGCTACTCTTTATATTTGCTTTTTAAACACATTGCTAACGCCTTCTGTTTGTGAGGCATGGCAAAAAGAACAATAACATTGCTTCTAACTTCTGACTCTAGTGTCTGGTTCTTTTTCCTGACACTGACTAGCCCTTTGGTTATAATTCCCCGAAATAGCATCATGACATGGTGCTTTGGATTATAGCAACTTGAGATCATGTTTCATGTTATCATCCAAAATCTAGATAACTGCTTTACAAATTTTTATATATTCCATGATACTCTAAAAAGAGATTTATCTTACTTTGAATTGTGTGTCCATGTGTGGTATGTTTATGTGAGGAAAGGTGCATGCAGAGGCCAAAAGAGAGCATCAGCCAAAGGAGCTAGAGCTATAGTTGGTTGTGAGCCACCCAGTATGGATGCTGGAAATGCAACCCTGGTCCTCTATAAGAGCAGTATGTGCCCTAAATTGCTGAGCCATGTATCCAGCCCCCATTCTACGGAATTTAAAATAATGTTTGTCTCGAGTGTGTTGTGCAACTGAACATTTGGCCAGTTGGATAACAGACTGATGGATCTTATACTAAGTTACGCTGCTGTGATAAACAAGCCCAGATTTGAAAATCTACAACATTTGGTGTATTTCTCATCCATGTTAATGTCCATGTTGGGCAGCACATAGCCTTCTTCTTCCTCTTCTTCATTCTAGGATCTGGACAAGAGGAGCAGTTTCTAATTGGGGTAAATTTGTCTTTGATAGGGGACAATAAAGAGATGTCAGAAATATGTTCTGAGTAATAAGAAACACATATCACTTATGCTCAAATTTATTGGTCAAAGCCAGACACATAGCCACACCTGCTGTGAGGGGAGATAGGTCTAATTTTCATGTGAGGAAGGAAGGCAGTAAATATTTGAAGATAAGAAAACCATTGCATCTTAGAAAAGGATTTCATTCTAGTCTGATTGAAATATTGTTGATATATATGAATTTTTAGTCATGAGATTCGAGTAACATATTATGAAGGTAAGAAGAATAAGGCCCACCTTGATCTGGGCTTTGATATACCAGGCTTAAGAGAATACATATTCTTTATATTGGGAATTTAAGAATAAGATTTTGCAAGTAGCAACTGGGGAAAATATGAATAGAAACATTTTAAGATGAGTGAGAAGATGGCGTGAAAGTCCATTTGGTGGGGGATAAGGCTCCACAGAAAGTGATACTATAGTCCTGTATATTCTAAACTAAGGAGTTTAGCATCTAACCACAGGCAAGCAACTGGAGGTTTTGGAAGCGTGTTGAAAGCTGGATCAGAGAGATGCTGAAGACATTTGGGAGGCTTCTTAAAGAGTCAAAGAGGGATGTAGTGAAATGAGAACCCAGGAGAGGACAAGTATGACCAAGACAGAGCATACAGCCAAGCTATGAAAGGAACCAATGGTGACTGAAAACAGGTTGGTATAAGGAGGAAAGATTGAGAGAGGAAGGCATGGAAAGAGTAGAAAGTAGTGGCATTGGGTAGTAAAGAATACAATAAAAATAAAGTGGGTGGAAGTAATAAAATATAAAGGTGCCAGGACTGCTCCATTGTGCGGCAGGTTTCAGCATTTCTATAATGGCAAGGCACCAAATAGACCCAAGTCTATTTGGAGGAAGACTATCCCAGAGAGAATGGTGAGTGCTCAGACTATGATAAACTAGGCATGCTCTAAGAGGTACAAGATGGTCACTGTGGTGGGAGTAAGAGACGTGGAAAACAGTAGTTATCAAGTTGGAGAAACGGGCCAGATCCTGTGGAATCTTAAATTATTTCATCCTCAGTGTTGGGAAATCATTTCTAAAGATATATTTACTTTATTTTTATTTCTGTGTATAGATATGTGTCTATCACATGTGTGAAGGTGCCTCCAGAGGCTGCCTGATGTAGGTGCTGGAAACCACACCCTGGTTCTCTGCAAAAATAGCAACTACGCTTAACCTCTGAGAAATCTCTTTTGCTCTCCTGGGTGAGTTCTGAGCAGGATTTGTGTTTAGAAAGTTGCCCTGGCTGCTCTGTGGAAATGGACCATGGAAAGGATCTATGGATCACCTGAACCAGTGACCAGTGAGGGGGCTGTCACAGTAATAATGCAGGCAAGAGAAGACAAATGTTTAAGTGGGATGATAGCAGCAGAGATGAAATATTCTAGATATGGCTCTAATATTTTTACCAGCAGCTATATTTCACATAGATACCTTTCTATAGAACACTTTAAATTGCACAGCTAAATGGCTTTAGAGTCATGACGAACTGTAACATGGGATAGAGAAGGGGGGGTGGAATCATGATGTTCCTTGGCTTGTGGGTTAAGGAGCTAGATAAATGCTAAGGGCATCTGCTGAGCTGTAGAGGACCAGGAAGCAACATACCTTGAACATACCTTGAACACGGGATTAGAAGACGATCTATGAGCACACACAAAAGCGACATTCTGATTTACAATATATGTTTGCCTAGTCTTTTCCCAACACAATAAGTAGATCAAAAGTCTAGTTACTCAAATCTGGATACAGTCAGAAGGATTAACCACAGAGACTTATTTGATAGTCATTAACCAAGTTGTGTGTTTAGGGGACTTGATATTTCTAGTACCTACTGCTGGATTGCTCTCTTAACCATGACAGAAGATAAAATTCTCCTGGAAGCCAAGTAACACACCATCATACAGTAGATCTTCTCTGAGGAGCCAAAGAGCAAATTACAGAGCTGACTGGGTTTTTGTTGTTGATGATTTGTTTCTTTAGGGGGGATGGTCTACAGAGAGTCCTCTGTTAGCATCCTCTCGAAGAACAAAAACAAGCACACATCAGGCATGCATCCCTGTTGCTTAGTAAATCACTGATATGTGAAATTGGGTGATCTCCACTGGGATTCCCCATCATTAATACTGTAACCCTGAAGAAAAGTGCCAGTTGGACTTATAAATCGTGTGTTTATATAATATAAATTTACAAACAAACACTAGGATATATATGCAGACACACCTCTAGTACACCCACACTAGTAACACTGGTAATCCACTTTCATTGCTGAACCCCAGATAAGCAGGGAGAAAAGTCAACAGGCTGAATGTAGAGAGGGAAATACTGATTGCCTAAGAGTTTAGGGGTCTGTATTCTTGCCTTATTTGGGCAAGTTACACACTGCCTCATTTGTCTCAGTCGTATACTGTAATTGTAATAATGCCTTATGGCTTACAGCCCTTACTGTTGTCTCTTTTAGTGTTGGGAGTTGACTGAGCCCATCTGGGTGGTCTTTACCTGGGATCTTCATGCATTTGTAATCACATATCTACGTGAGGACTACGCTAAGTGTTATCATTCTTATCTGACACTTAGTTTCCTTGCACTTGGCTATTCTTTCTAGCAAAGTGACTTGCATTTCTGACACAGCATCAAAGGCTCCAGGAAGGAGGAAGTCCAAGTCCTCATGAAAGTAAAATCTGGATCTGACACAGTCTCACCATTACCGTTGTCTATTGATTGAAGTTGTCAGCTAAGATTCTTCTGAATAGGGATGTAGAATCAGGCAGGAGAAAAGAAGTTGATCACGACCATTTACTAAGTGAGCTGCTCTCAGCCAGCAGGTAAGCATTCTCGACCCACACAGGAATAATCAATCATTTTTATTAAAATATTATTGTAAAAAACAATAATTCTATGATTGGTCATTAGAATGGCTACTCCAAAATAAACAGAAAATCGTAACTATTGATAAGGGTAATTGGAAACTTTAATGCTTCTGTTGGAAATGTGAATAGTAAGTTTACTGTGGAAAACAGTATAGCAGATTCCAGAATAAATTAAAAACTGCCCCATTATTTGACAATTTCATTACATAGCATATATCACAACAAGCTGAAATTTGGGTCTGAAAGAGTGATTTTGACACACATGTGTTCACAGAAGTATTAGTCACAATAGCTAAAATCACACAGAGGCAATTTTGTGTCCATTGATAGGTGAAGGAATATGCAAAAATGGTATTCATAATTAGATGTCACTCAGCAATAGCAAAGAAGGACATTATGGCACACACCAGAGAGAAAGACTCATAGGGACAGAAAGCATGACTATGGCTCCAGGTAGGAATAAAGAGAAGAGAAGTTATTGTTAGTTCATATAGAGTTGCAGTCTGGGAAGGGGAAAGAGTTCTACATATAGATGTTGATGATGGTTGTACAATATCATGAATCTATTTCAGATCACTGAAATATAAAATTAAAATGGTTAAAATGATATGTTTGTTATGTTTATGCCACTTCTGTAAAAATAAAAAATTTGAAAAAAAAATCTGGAGAATTTGATCAATATGGGGGAGAACCCCTGAATATCTAGTGTCATAGGTTCATTTTAATTGTCAACTTGATATAACCTAGAATTACCTCACAAGAGTCTCAGTGAAGAATTGTTTAGATCAAGTTGGCCTGTGGGCACATGGGGAATATTTGGAGGGGAATGTCTTGATTGCCTTGTTTGATTTGAAAAGACTCGGGCTCAAAGCTGGTTGCGCCATTTCCTCGTTTTGGGCCCTGAACTGTGTAAGAGAATCGAAAGGTAGCTGAACACCAAGCATGTACAGTCATTTTTCTCTATCCTAGGCTGTGGATCTGTTTGGCTAGCTGCTTCTAATTCCCGCTGCCTTGAGTTTTGTTTTTTCTACGACAGACTATAACTTGGAATTGTGAGCTAAAATAAACCCTTTTCCCCTTAAATTGCATTTTTGTTGGGGCATTCTTATCACAGCTGCAGAAATGAAACTGAAATGTCTGGTAACTTGTGTTATGTTCATCCTGTAGTTAGAAAATCTGGTATTTGTAGTTGTTGTTGTTTTTTCTTTTATCTTACAAAACATACCCAAGATCTGGGAAGGATTTTGACAGGTTAAGGCTACTGGAAAAGAAAAGTTTGAGGGCCCTGTTATTCTTACAACAAGGATGTGACAGAATTTTGCAGAAAGGTTCTCAGATTCATTTGCTCATTTATAAGAAATCTAAAGTGGCTTCGAAAGGAAGGTGAAGTGACCTTAACAAGAACAGCCTGAGGATCCAAACGGTCGCATCCTGTCCTAACAGATGCCCTGAGAAGCACACCCTGATATAAGGGACCAATGACAAATACTGTAACTCACTAAAAAATAGAGAAATCACCCTGGATTTCCAGTACTGCTCAGTTAATCAAAAACCCTGGAACTATTCCCGGGATTCTTTTAAAGTCTAGACAAAGCCTCAAGATAAGCCTTGTACAACTGATCTAGTGCCAGTGGGGTGTGAGAAGATCTGTATAACCAAGGGATTTTATAGAGCAAAAGTGTTTTGTAGAGGAGAAAAAGACAGAAAAAGCCACGGGCAAAATCACTTGTGGGTGATGATGGGCCGTGTCGGGGAGGGGCAGGGAAGCATCAAGGGAATGAAGAAACAGTTCTGCCATGTGGAGGAAGTTGATAGACTTCAACTTCCCCAGGGGATGAGCAACTTTAAAAAAAATTTAACTTGTACTTGGCACCAGATTTGTTCTCCACACACAGATCCTAAGTGAGACTGAGAAAAAACTCTGGGGATGGCAACAAACACTTTATTCAGAGGGAGTGATAAAACAAATAAAAGCAAAACAAAACAAAACAAAACCCTTTCCTTTTTTCCTCACCAATGATGAGGAAACTGCCAAATGGCAGTTTTACATCCCAGAGTGGTTGATGGAAAAGGCACGTGAGTGCACAGTTTACTTCCCTGTGAAAAGATCTCTGTAGTAATCACCTGCAGTCCATGGATGGCTGTGGGTTGTACCAAAGACATTATAATTGCATCTGGCACTGTGATTGTTCCAAGCATTTCTAATAACCAGATTATTAGGACTTTGACATTTCCTGAAAGTCTTAAATACATTTCATAAATGCAGCTCATCAACTCACAGACAATAGGCTAATGATATAGTTCAAGCGCCTTCTAACCTTATCCACATACTCCTTACTTCGAAGCACACCTGTTCTACTTGATCAGTTGCATATGTATAAATATTCTAAAGGAATGTCAAGTGACAGCACAGACACCCATCGAAGATAACCCTCTCTACTCACATTCTTAAATAATCAAGATAAACATTCTGAGCATAGCCTCTTCTACAGCACACGGGTTCTAAATGAAATTTCAACCTCTAACACATACAGGAATGCTCACAGAAACTTCATTTTTTTTATTTTATACGCATTGGTGTTTTGTTTGCATGTATGTCTGAGGGCAGGTGTCAGCTCACCCTGGAAATGGAGTTGCAGTTGGTTGTGAGCTGTCATGTGGGTGCTCTTCCTCTGGAAGAGTAGCCAGTTCCCTTAATCTCTGAGCCGTCGCTTCATCCCCAAGAAGCTTCATTCATAATAAACAATGATGAAACCAACACTAATATTTACCAACAGTAGAATATAGAATAATACTAACAGTTTGGAGGAGCAAGCTACAATGATATACAGCAACATGGATAGGCATCACAGACACAGGGTTCAATGAACTAGACCATAAAGTTCAAGGATGGGTAAGACTATGGAGAGAGAATAATAGTTGTCTCTAGAGGACACTATCTAGTACAAACACAAGGAAGACATCCAAGAGTCTTGAAATGCTTCATCTTGTTTCAGAGTCAGTTGAATAGTTACAAATGTAAAATGTGATTGAGAGGCTGGAGAGATAGCTTAAGCAGTTAAGAGCACCAGCTGCTCTTCCAAAGGACCAGGGTTCAATTCTCAGGACCCACATGGCAGCTCACATGTGCCCATAACTCCAGTTCCAGTGGATCCAACATCCTTACAAAGATATATATGCAGACAAAACACCAATGCACATAAAATAAAAATAAACACTAGAAATGTGATTGAGACATAAATTTAAGAGTTGACAAAATTAAAATTTACTGAATGCTCACTATATGCTAACTTAGAGAAGAAGATATATACTTTTCAGAGATTTATACCTGAAGATGCAAATTTTAAGCTTGTACTCTATGTGTTAGCTCTGCATTGATGGTACATTGTAGATATGAAGAGGACAGTATTTACTAATTATCTGTAAACACAGTATCCAGAGTCTTACAGAAATAAGCACAATAGGAAACCACAATCAAAATAGCTTTTCAGTAGATACCAGTATCAAGAATAATAATATAAACTATCCTTTATCATATAGATGATGCCTGATAAAAATCAGCTCATTTACGTTCAATAGCATTTTTGTTATTTCTTATCGTTCTGAATTTTAAAGAACTTTCATCAAGAATGGTTAGCACAGAAATCTGAGCTAGGCAAATAGTCCCCTTTATGTGAGTGCTTCACAAAGTTTATTTCAGCCTGGCTGTTTAGCATTACAACTGCATTTTCATGAAAGAATGAATACAGTTAAAGAGTAAGTCTGCCTTTTACAAAGGTTGAATTCTCTCTCTCTCTCTCTCTGTCCCTCCTTCCCTCCCTCCCTCCTTCCCTCTTTCATCAGAGTCTCATATAGTCCAGGTTAGCTTTCAATTTGATACGTAGCTGATGATTACCTTGAACGATCTTCCTGCCTCTCCCTCCTGAATGCTGGGATTATAGGCATACGTCATCAAGTCTGGTTTATTCAGTAGAGCAAACTGAATCCAAGGCTTTGTGTGTGTTCTAAGATCTGAGCTATAGCCTCCGCCCATTTCTTTACTTTTCTTAAACTAGTCTTTCATTATTGCTCTTCTTCTTCTGGTAAAGTAATTTTACTAGTAGTTATTTTAGGTGTCTTAATTTAAACACCACTATTAAAAGAAGCAAATTTTAATTAATCAAATCGGAAGAAGAGATTCTTTATCAGAACCTTTTTAGTTTTATTTATTTATTTATTTTTTTGCCTGCTTGTTCTTGGTTGAAGTAAAGCAGTTCTAGGATAGAGACCGTGTGCGTTCCCATTCCTGTCATTCAGGACATTCAACACCATTAAAGGGGGCAACACAGTCAACAGGAGGGTGGTAGCACAGGGGAAGCTAATGATGGGCGGTATCTCCCTAGGGGGTTGTAGATGTTAGTCACTCCTATCAGAAGGTAAGGTCAGTTAGTAAGTAGTAGTTTAGTTTCGGAATGAAGATTGTTTTAATATGGGTGCATCCTTTACAGGACAGCACTTCTTTCATTTCGCTGATCTTGTAAGCCTCACTATAACCAATATTGTTGGCAAGAACAACATCGTGCATGAGGCCCCCCAGTTCATAACCTTTGTCCCAGATTCAGTTTCAAAATGCTGTCTTTTTGGCTGCTGCTTTGGAATCATGAGAAAAGGTCACCTGGGTCTCAGTGGTGGCCATGGAGAAATCACAACTTACAAACAAAACTCCATCAAATTTTTAGATTTCTCGTAGAACCTTAGGAAGCCAGAGCTTTTGGTGCAGGAGTCCCAGTTCCTAAGACTTGAGGGTGGGTGGAAACTGTAGAGGCTGGATATAAGGTGCTTTCCTAATCTCTGTTTCCTGAAAAAAACAGATTCTTGTTCGGGCTGTTTATGGAGATGAGTGGGTAAACTTCTGGTCAGCATTATTTGTAACTCTGGAGAGTAATATGGTGAGTGGAGCTGTGAATGTTCTTGTTTAGAATTGGCAAACAGTTATTTTACTGGCTTAAAATGAACTAATTCCACATCCATCTATGTTAAAAAAAAAACTACAATGTACCAGGTAGTTTGATAAGTACTAGATGTCAGAGGTAGCACCGAGTTTCATGGAACTCATAGATCCGTCATTCAGACAGGGAGCATCATGTACTCAGATGGCAGGCTTTGATAAATGCTCTGTTGGTGACTGTATAAATGGTAACTGCTCCAACATCAACTTTCTTCATCTAAGACAGTAACTATCCTTCACAATCGCAGTGGGGTTTAACTGAGGCCATGCACTTCAAATCTTTTTACATTGTTGGCAAATAGCAAGCTCTCATTTTTGCCCTCACACTTAGGGAGGAGTGGATGTAGGGACACACAGAAGGAATATATTGGTCAGTTTAAGGGCAGAATAACAAATGCCTCCTCGGGAGAAATTTAAATACCTAGAGGATGAATAGGAAAGGTAACTACCTTTCTTAGGTAGACTAATGTAATATTAAGGTAATGTTAGAGAGGACATTACCACCATCAATGGGTGCAGAGAAAATTGACTTAAAAGCACAGACTGGGGAGTTGAGGCTAGATCAGAAAAAAAGTGCTAGTGAACAATTGTAGGGGCATCTACAGTTTTCATGGGGTGAGTGCTCTCATTCTACCTAATTGTAAGTATCAACTATTTAAGAACTGGCTCACAAAATCCCTTTATTAAAATAAAACAAAACATCTCTCTGACCAGTTCACATACCACAGTTTCTGGGTTAAGAAACTATCATCAATGGTAGGTCAAACAGACATTGGTATGCTTTTAGCCAGGGTGACAGAGAATTTGATTAGACCCTTAAGATAACTCTGTGTTTAGATAGGAAAGAAGAGAGCCAGTTGGAGACAGTGATCCAGACCAAAACTAAAAGTTAACAGTAACCATGGTAGTGAGGGTGATGGGGGTAGGGTAGATTTAGATAACAAGAATATTAATTGGATGTGACAGTTTAGGGGATGGGCATTGCATAAATTAGTCTGCGTGTGGGACTCAGGCAACATAGCTGATGTTGTCATTCACTGATAGGGGCAACTCAAGATATACACACACATATCATTTTGAGCTCATAAGATTTATCTCTTTGTCTATGGTATATTTCCACAAAGCTGCTAATAGCTCTGTGTGTCTCTAGCCAGAGATAGATAAGAAGAGATATAAAGATTTGAAAATTATTCACACATAGATGGCAATTAAAGCTTTGTTAGCATCTAAGCTTGTAAGGAGGACCTGCAACAGAACCCTAAGGAGGTGAGAGATTCCACTCTCTAAGGGACTGAGCCAAGGAAGCACGCAAAGAAGAGGTGCCCCTGTGCTGCTGGAACAAAAACAGAAGCAGGGATCCATGCAAATGGGAAGAGTGAGCTTCTAAAGGAGGGGACATTCGGGGGCATTAAATACTCAAGGGAAGTCAACGGAGAGTGAAAACATAGTTGATGGATTTTAAATCATGTTCTTGGTAAGAGCAATAGTAATGAAATGCAAACTGTAGCAACTGTAGGAAAGTTAGAAGATCCCCAAAGGATGGGCAACCCCATGAGAAAATGCTGAACAGTCTTAGTCATCAGAGAACTATCAATCAAGACTACAATGAAACAGCACCCATGAGCATGGTTAGTCTCAATGGCAGTTAACAACTCTCACACATTGTTGGTAGGGATGTAAATTAGAACAGTGTCTTAGGATTTTTATTGCTGTGAAGAGACACCATGACCACTCTAACTCTTCTAAAGGAAAACATTTCACTGGGGCTGGCTTCCAGTTTCAGAGCATTAGTCCATTATCATTATGGTGGGAAACATGGAGGCAGCCAGGCAGACATGGTGCTGGGGCAGGAGCTGAGATTTCTACATCTTGATCTGCAGGCAGCAGAAGGAAACTATGTGTGACATTGGGTGTAGCTTGAATGATGCCATATGTGGAAGTTATAGGATATCTTTGTGTATTGCTTCTCTCCTTCTATCATGTGAGTCCCAAGGATCAAAGTTAGATTTTTAGTTGGCTATAGGAACCTCTACCCTCTAAGCTGTCTCACTAGCCCAAGGGAGATATTCTTTTTATTTGCATTAAGCATCGAGAGAGGGGAGGAGGGAGAACTCACACAGGTAGGAAACAAGAAAACAGGATCTACTTCAAGCTTTCTGGCTCCAGGGTCTACATCGCCCATTTCTTGGTGACAGCTTTGGGTCATTCTGCCAGTGATACTGATGCAAGGCATTATCCATCTATAAATAAAGTGTTGAAGATACAAGAGGAGGAGATGATCATGGAAAAAAGTTACTTTGGATGGCAGGAGGGAGATAGGATAGAAGAAAAAGTTAGCCCTAGATAGGAAGAAACTTCAAGTAGATAGAAGAGAGAATTAAAAGAAAAGATACAGGTCATTTGTAGGTTTGGTGACAATAGATGACTTTCCAAAAAATATTGGGAGAATAATTATCTGGGAAGGAAAGCCTGATTTTGCATTTTAATCCAAAAATTAAAATAAAGAAAAGGCAGTTTTCTCATGAGAGGACCACTTAGTGTCTCAGAAGAGAGCAGGCTTCCAGAAACATCAAAGAGGGAGGGCTTGCTGAATAGGCATGAGTTAGAGAAATTTAATTGTGGGCTGAGAGTCCCAGAGAGCTCCAAGAGAGCTTAGAGGAACAAGGTTTGAGATAAGAGAGAGGGGAGGAGAGGACCCTAATTCCCAATGGAGCTTACATTTTGTATGTAAGTCAAAGATACCAAAGTTGCCCCCAACTACAAAGCATGAGTTTCCTTGGCAGTGAGAACATCAATCAATCAATCAGTCAATCAATTAACTAAAATCAACATCTTGCCTGGATGATGACTAGGTGAGAAAAGAGGAGGAAATAATAGGACGGGCTTTTCAGTATTTGGGACATCTTGGAAGAGTTGACTTTCCAGTGAGTTATTATTTCTCCATACGATGAGCTGTGGCAGACTTCATGATAGTCCCTTTGGGAGAGTTCCTGGGAAATGTGTGTAGGAAGGTGTTTAATCTATGTGCGTGCTCAGTTTCTTCTCATATGCTGTATCACCACTGGCAATGCATGTAGTATATTATATCAAAAAATATATGCATCAGTCATTTTACATATCCCAGTGCTGAAGTAGCTGAAAGAAAGAACTTATGGGAAGAGAGATTTATTTGGGCTCACTGTCTGAGGTACAGGGGAAGAATGATGGCGGGAGGTTCTCATGGCCGTGGCAGTGGGACCATGAGGCTGCTTGTTTACATGTTGTAGACTGAGAAGTGGAGACAGCATGGAACAAAGACTTGTGCTAGAAACCTCAAGGGCTGTTTGTTAGTGACCCACTGATGGATAGGCTCTACCTCCTAAAGGTTCCATAACCTGCCCCAATACTGTCACCACTGGGGGAACCAAGTGTTCAAACACATGAACCTGTGGGGGACAATCTGCATTCAAATCACAGCAGTATGACAGATATTTAAGGTAATCCGAGCGTATTGTCTATCAGTAGTGACAGGTTCACACATCTAACTCTCAAAGATCATTTTTGGTCTGGAGAGATGGCTCAGCAGTTAGGAGCACTGACTGCTCTTCCAAAGGTCCCGAGTTCAATTCCCAGTAACCACATGGTAACTCACAACCATCTGTAATGGGATCCAATGCCCTCTTCTGGGTGTGTCTGAAGACAGCTACAATGTACTCATATAAATAAAGTAAATAAATCCTTATAAAATTAATTTTCAATCATACTACCATTCTGTATCCCCAAATATCTATAGCTTATACGTAAGAAAGGAAAGTGTCATATTATTAAAGACACATTGCAAACATTTTTTTTTTAAATAGATGAAACAAGACACCCTATGGAAAATGAGGAAAAGGCCCAAATAGGCAATTGAAAGACAAAAGGAACAACCAAGAAACATGAGAGTAAATGTGGAGTCTCACTAAAAATATGAGAGATTCTTTTTATCTATTTTATTTGGAAAGATTTAACAAAAAGTGTGAAAACAGCATTTAAATCTATTTTAATGCAGTACTAGGTAGATATGAAAAGCATGAGATAGCTTTCCTCGATACATTGCTAATGAGAAAAGAATCAAGGTTCAGTATTATATTTCTATTTATAAATACCATAAGATGTATATATTCCTCTAAAGGTAGGAAAAGGTTTCAGAGGACATGAAAGAAATTATTTTGAAGTCTAACTCTGGTGAACATAGACCACAGGAGGAGTAGAGAGTTAAATTTTTTAAATGGGGATCTTGAAAGATTACTCAGCACTTAAAAGTAGTAGCGTCTCTTCTGTAGGGCCCTGGTTCCGTTCTCTACACCCAGACCTCAGCTGATAAACATCTGTAACTCCAGTCCTCCTAAGGGAGCCAATGTCTTCTTCTGGCTTCTGGGGTCACCAAACATGTACATGGTGCAGACATATATGGTCAGGCAAAACACCCATGCAAATAAATAGAAATAAAATTTAAAAATATTGGGACTGGAGTGATGGCTCAGTGGTTAAGGGTGCTTGCTGCTCTTGCGGAGGACCTGAGTTCAGTTCCCAGTACCCATGCTGAGTGGTTTGTAACCATCTGTAACTCTAGCTCTTGGGGATCTGAAACCTTCTTCTGACTTCTGAGCGCACCTGCACTCCTGGGCACTAATCCACATGCAAGTACACACGTGCACAGGATAAAAAAAAATAAGCCTTGGGGTATTTTACTGTAGAAACATTTGAATACACAAAATACAAAGGATAATGTTATGTCTCTACTTCTGTTTATCTGTCAACTGAACTCAGGAAGTGTTAGCATTATTTGATAATATCCTTTCCTTTCTCTGTTCAAAGAAAAATAACACCACCTACATGTATTTTTATTTAATATTAAAAAATCAACCCAACCCAACCAATGTGATCTTTTGGCCGACCATCAAGCTGTGGCTTGTTAGCCTAACCTTGGAAGCAGAAAGTGATTTTGGAGCTAGGCTTTGAGCACAGGCCTGTCTGAACTCTCCAGCTGCATCACTAGAGGGACAATAAGCCCTGTCAGGATACCACAGAATGATTCTTAATTAGAAAAGTGACATCAAAGGAAGGCCAGTTGCTTTGCAGGGGGCAGTGTAATGTTCTTGTCCCCCATACACCCGCTCTGTGTTTTGGGAGCAACAACTTGATTTACTTGAAGCTGCCTTTCATCTCTTAATTCAGCCCCCCCAGCCCCGTTCCCAATAGAACCCAGAGCTGAGCAAACAGTGCCTTCCTCCTTTCCAACTGGGTGTGCTTTGTGTAGCCAAACTTCTGTCACACAGTGTTAGCCTGGTCCCATATGGAGGTGTCCTGCTAGAAATTCAAGATTTCTTGGGAAAATATGTAGACGCCCAGCCCCTATATAGAGGGAAGTTCCAGATTCTGAGTACTGAAATGAAGGTGCCCAACCCCGATGCATGTTGAAGTCCATTATTTTATTCAGCCATCATTAGTGGTAGAAATCTTGGCCCGACTCTGTCCTAGAGTTGGGTTTTAAAGGCTCAGTGTTCGGCCTTCCGGATCTTCTGGAATCTAGAATGAACTGTCCACAGTTTGCCCTGCTTCAGGGCCGGACCATTCTTTCCCATCTCGTCTATGTACTCTCCACCTCATTCTTCAGACTTGGCTCACAATTCATTATCTTCAATAAATGACCCTTAGAATTTACTGTCTCCTCATCTATGAATTTCCTGATCTTGCCCATCTGTTTTCACTCTGAGAAACTCAGGTCACCAGTAATCACTGTAGGCTAACTACCAAGACCAGAGTCCATCTCTGTGCTTAACATATTACATAGCAGATTCCTACCTGTTTGCCTACCTTAGGCATAGCGTTTAAAATTATTATTATTGTTACCATTATTATTACTACTATATGTGTGTGAGAGATATAGATAGATAGATGATAGATAGATAGATAGATAGATAGATAGATAGATAGATAGATAGATAGATGTCAAGCAGACAGGAGAAAGTCTGTGCCCCGGTGTGCGTGTGGAGGTGAGAGGACAACTTTGTCCAGACGGTTCTCTCCCTCCACCTTTATGTGAGATCTGAGGATCAAACTCAGCTTCCCATAACAAGTGCCTTTCTTTACCCTTTGAGCCACTTTGCCAGTCTCAGAAGGCAGAATTCTTAAAACAGATGGATTGATGTGTTCTAGGAAAAGAAAGTCACAGTGATAACTGTCAACTTTCAAAGAGCCTGCCTGTCTTTTACTTTCTGTTAGAAATTTCACCTTCTTTCCCCTTCCGAGTGAGTCTCAAGCTTTCTCCCTTGGGCCCTCCTTTTTATTTCTTTGGGTCTGCCTACTGTAGTGTGAGTATCCTGTATTTGATGGCTAATGTCTACTTATAAGTGTATACATACCATGTTTGTCCTTTTGGGTCTGTGTTGTCTCACTCAGGAAGATATTTTCTAGTTTCATCTATTTCCCTGCAAATTTCATGATGTCCTTGTTTTTAATAGCTGAGTAGTATTCCATCATGTAAATTCCATCATTTTCTCTATCCAATTTCCAGTTGAGGGACATTTATGTTGTTTTCAGTTTCTGGCTATTGTGAATAAAGAGGTTATGAACATAACATAGTGGAGATGGAGGAAGAGAGGGAGGGAACTGGGTGGGAGAGGGGACAGGAAGGGGAAGTGGGGGGGTTGGGTACAGGGAGAGCTGGGGAGAGAGGGAGGGTAAATGAATGGAATTTAGCAGGGGGTGGGAAGGCTGGGGAGTTTGGGGGGCATCTCTAAGATGTTCCAGAGAACTGGGATAGAGGAGGCTCCAGGGAGTCCATGAAGATGACTCTAGCTGAGACTTCTAGCAGTGGGAGATATGAAACAAGCAGAGGCCACCTCCTGTAGCCAGGCAGGATTCCCAGTGGAGGAATAAGGAAACCAGCCCACTCTCAAAACTTTCGACCCAAAATTTGTCCTGTCTACAAGAAGTGCAGGGGCAAAGGTGAAGCAGAGACTGAGGATGGGCATCCAATAACAGTCCCAACTTGAGATCCATCCTATGGGCAAGAACCACTCCCTGACACAGTTAGTGATACTCTATTATGCTTACAGACAGGAGCCTAATATGTCTTCTGAGAAGCTCCATCCAGCAGTTGACTGAAATAGATGCAGAGACCCACAGCCAAACTTTAGATGGAACACAGGAAGTCTTCTGGAACTGTCGAGGGAAGCATTGAAGAACGCAGAGGTGATAGGGACTCCACAGGAAGCCCAACAGAGTCAACTCATTTGGACCCTTGGGGGCTCCCAGAGACTGAACCACCAACCAAAGAGCATACAAGGGCTGGACCTAGCCCCAGCCCCTGCACATACGTAGCAGATGTGCAGCTTGGTCTTTATGCAAGTCTTCCAACAACTGGAGTGGGGCTTACTCTAACTCTATTAACTGCCTGTGGATCCTGTTCCCCTAACTGGGCTGCATTGTCTAGCCTCAGTAGGATAAGATTGCCTAGTCCTGAAGTGACTTGAGGTGCCAGAATAGGTTGGTACTCAGGGGAGACTTCCCCCTTCTCAGAGGTGAAGAGGAGGGGGCAATGGGGGAAGTGGCCATGTGAGTGGGGACTGATAGCAGGGTGGGGGGGAAATGCAGGGGGCTGGATCTGGATTTAAAGTGAATGAATAAATAAATAAATAAGTAAATAAGAAGAAATTTCATTTCTTTCTTTTCCAAAGGATGGGCCTTGGAGAAGAAGTTGATGTCTGAGTGATTGCTACTGTTCCTTGGCCAAAGAGAATAATTCAGGAAACAAATATTTTCGGTAAATTAAAACAAAAAGCAATATGTTTTTATGCAGACTCATTTATTTTCTTCTTGCCATTCATCTACCGAAGGAGACTTTTCCTCTAAATAGCCATATTTAGTCCTCCAATTAGGATGTATTATTATCTTTGCTGTTAGTCCTTTCTGCGAATTGAGAGACTTACAGGTAATAAGCAAGAAAAAAAAAGTCCCCCTGGGAAACTGACTTCAGAGAAAATTCCAACACCCATTGTTTTTCTTGATTTCTTTTTGGCAAAGGTTCCAAATTCTGGCTGTCATTGCATAGTTTGAGTTTAATCCAATAGGAAGGAGATTTCATCTTTATTTATAACTCCTGCTGACAGCCTCTAGCATGGGTGGGAGCCTAGGATTTCTGGAGCCAGCCTTGGCATCTGAGCTTTACAGACGTCTGTAAGCCTTCCCGAATGAGGACTGTGTGTGTACAGCTGCCTCCTTCAGCAACAGGACAGCCTCAGGACTTCTTTGTAGTGTAGCTTGTTTGATAATAAAGTTTAAATTTCTTCTTAGCATTAATGATTCTGCTAAGAGATGAGTCTTACTGATGGGTACATGAGTCTCCCAATTCCAACTTGCTTCACATGTCAGAGAAAAGGTGCAGGGTAAACTGTGTTTTCTATTTTAAAGAAGTTATCCATGTTCATGTTATGCCAAGAATGATGTCACTACCCCTCAAGTCACAATGTAAGGCTGGTGTTCTTATATGCCCTACTTTATAGATAACAGAATGGAGCTCTAAAGAGTTTAGCATTCAGTCAGTGACAACATATTCTATTAAACTAGTAGATGTACAATACTCCAATATGAACTGTCAATCATGAGTTATATATTTAAGCTTATATATGTATAAGAATTTTGAGATACCCAGGTTTTTAACTCATTCTAGAACAAAAACTAAAAGCTAGTTGTTAGTACATCTCTCAATTTAAAAAAAAAAGAAGCTTCAGGTAACAAATAAGGATCTAACTTTTTAACAAAATAAAGTCTAATAGACTTAAGAAACATCTAGGCAATAAAGGCAGGAGCCATTGATGGGTTATGTTAGTTAGCATGAACACTACTCATCATGCCAAGCAGTCTTGCACATCAGTGCTTACATTGATTTTCCAAAGCCAATGAAGTCAGGACTCTATCCCACACATTGAACCCTGCCCCACACATTATTCATGTAAGGTGCAAACTTAGGGAGTCTCAAAAAACATCCTCAGTATCAAGAAAAGCAATTTTTAATTAAAACTTAAAAAACATTCACGTGTGTGTATTGCAGTCTTCATTTTCATCCATCCTTCTTCCCATGAGGCTCTCTCATGCCATGTTCTCCTTACTTTCCTCTCAGATTTGTTACCTTCTCTTTAATTATTGCACGCACGCACGCACGCACGCACGCAGCCTGATAAACCCATTCATGGTTGCTCTTATGCATATTTGTTTAGGGTTCACTTTTTGGGATTACATAGCATATTAAGGGGAACTATATCCTGGAGAAAAATTATCCTTATCTCTCAGGCTCTCGGCAGCCGTTAATTGTGACACATCCTCTAGGAAATAAACCCTCCACATTGGTGTGTCAACTGGTGCTGTCACTGTGCTGGTCTTATTCAGCTGACCATATTTTTTGAGATTATATGTGTGCAGTTTGCTAGTCATATATAGAACACATTATCTTAAAGCAGATGTCCTGGCCCTCTTACAATCTTTCTGCCTCCCTCCACCCCATGTTGTCTGAACCTTAGGTGTAGAGATTGTGTTGTAGATGTGTTAATTGGAGTTGGCTAATTCAGGATCAGTTGTTTTCTGCCTTTTAACCAATTATAGATTTCCGAAATTGTCTCTGCTGCAAAAGTAGCTTCTTTGATAAGGGAGTATAAGCTTTAATTATCTGTGTCTATAAAGATTAGGTTTTAGGATACAGTTAGAAATTAAACTGGTCTAAGAAATTGACAATATTAAGTTATCTTCTAGGTCCCATGGCCTCATCAGCCACGGGTACAGGGTTGGGTTAAAGGTAGAATAATAGAAACTAAATCATGTTTGCAAAATTTCAAAAGAGCAATGAAATCAAGGAGAATATTACTTAAAAAATCCATATGTACAGTAATCCTTTTCAGCCTCAGGGATTGGGATACTTGCTGGTTTAATGGAGGGTGTCCAGGGAGCTCGTATATAAAATATACAGTATTTTTCTTCATAGTCATTGAATTAAAACGTAGTGTTAGAGAGGAAATGTGGATGATGAGATGTTATCAATTGTCTCAAGCTCCTGTCATCATGGTTCTCCTACTTTCTGTTATTGTTAATATGGTAACCTGGGATTTTGAGATAAATGAACCCTTAAGTTACCTTATGTTAGGATATTTTACAGCAGAAACATAAATGCTTACCCCAGATGTTACACTTGCTGCTTTTGCTATTGCTGGATTGCTGCTTGCAGGTTGGAGATATCCTGATGATGGAGATTGGACTTGCCCCTAGGAACTTGATGTCCCTAATCAGTGAGAAGTAGTCTCAAGAGGTTTCCCCTCTAACATCCTTTCTCTCCTACCTAGTGTTGGGGGTTGGAAGGGATTAGGGTGGAATAAGGGGAGAGAGGGGTGGAATAAGGAGAGAGAGGACCAATAAAGGGGATAGAAACCAATAAACTATCCAATGAGCCCTGTTACAGTAAATGGTTACAAAATAACTCCTGTACCTAACGCTCAGAGAACACTGCTGAAGAGGGGCCAGAAAGATTCTAAGAGTCAGAGGGTCAGGGAGTTTGTTGTGAGATTGTTTCCTGGTAACGTCAGAAGCTACATCCATAAAGTCTTACCAACATGATTGCCAAACGAGGAGGTGAACAAGAACAACGACAATAGACATGCCAGAGTGGACATGGGGGAGCCCATTAGGCTACAACCCATCACGAAGAACTACAGGCAATTAAGGACTACTGAAAGTGAGAGAAATAGACTTCTCCAGGGAAAAGCAAACCAACTGGTTGTCCAGTACTAAATGGTTACCCTGAAAACATACATAAAAGTAACATTACATAGACCATGTTGTACTTGTGAATTTAGGAATATCTATCTATCTATCTATCTATCTATCTATCTATCTATCTATCTATCTATCCCTTAGAATAGATAGCCAAATTTAAAAATGCAACATATATTATTCATATAATATCATATATATTATTCCTAATATATTTTAAGAGGCCCAGAATCTGAAAGAGATCAAGGAGAAAAATGTGAGAGGATGTAGATAGAGAAAAGGGAATGGACGAAATGATGTACTTATGTCACACGGGCCCACCTCGCCAGCAAGGAAGACACAGCAACACACCAGGATCCTTCCGCAGCAAACGTTTATTCCAATGTAAAGAGGAAGACCCCTGGCCCCGAAAAGGCACTGTTTATATACCCTTGGAGCGGCGTGTTCATTTCTGATTGGCTGCTTACTCGTTACCCGCCAAAACGCCCCGGGATGGGCTGTAACTTGGAGCGTGCTCACTTCCCGCACATGCGCAACAGCTTGTTTATCGGGATGGGCAGCGGATGTCAGCGCCATCTTGTAATGGCGATTGGTCTCGCCACCGGCACTACGGTGGTAGCGGCTTCCTACATACTTATATTAATCTCAATGAATAAAAGAAATAATTTAAAAGATGCTATAAATAAGTAAATAATTAAAACTGTATTGCTGATTTTTCTAAACTGGTCTTCCTTCACAGAATTCTTCCAAAGTGAATGGCATATTAATGCTCTCAGTTAATGATAGCTATTATTATTTTATTGCATAAACATCACCATTATTATCATTATTATTATATTACATGATGTCCCTGTATTAGTAAATAATAAGCAAGAATAATTTAAATACCACATTCATGTTTTTGATGAAAGAAACATTACTTTCCAATAAAAGAAACCTGAGTTAAATTATGCCACTGCTTATAAGTGTGTGTTTATGTGTTTATATGTGGGAATAAGCCTCATGTTCCAAAAACTACCATGTTTTATGCCAGACTTTAGTTTTCTTGATGAGTAGTAGACTTAAAAGGACTTTTGGAAGAGAACCAAGAAGACAATTTTTTAAAAAGGTCTTATTGTGTGCAAAAGTGATTCTGGTATGTATGTGCCACAGTATGCTTACATCACAGTGCTCTATCAAGGTAAGAAGACAACTACAGTGTCAGTCCTCACCTTCTATTTTCTTTTGAAACACTGTGCATACATACTAACTGACCAATGAGCATCCAGGGTGTCTCCTGCCTCTTCCTTCCTTCAACTGTAGGAGGTTGGGGTTACACATATGAGCTATCAAGTTGTTTTAAAATGTAGGTTCTGGGGATTTGAACTCAAGCCCTTTGACTTGAATGGCAAACACTTTACTTACTGAACCATCTTGCTAGCCCTGTGAGGAAAGCCTTTTTTAGATCTTAAGAACTCAGTGACTATACATACATAGGCAAACACACACAAAGGTAGACACACACAGAGACAGACAGACAGACAGACAGACAGACAGACAGACACACACACACCTTAGAATAGATAGCAAAATTTTAAAAATACAACATATGTTAGTGTGAATATAGGCATATAGAAGTGCCAGGTTTCTGATGGTACCAGAAGAATTATACAGTATATCAATTGATGGCATTAGCACTCACTCCAGAGGTCTTGGACATCTTTCTACATCAAGAGACACTATTTGAAAAACTGATTTGGAGTGACTCATGGTCCAAATTCAGGCAATGGCCCCTAATTTCAATAAGCTTTCTTAAAAATCCATTGTTTTTACCAAACTGTGTTTATTTTTAGATGCTGGGTCATATTTCTCTGGCAGCAATGCTCATCACATGATATGATCATTATGAAAATCTGGAAGAGAGTCATAATGCACTTACTCAGAGCCAGCTCTTCATCTGACATTCTCCACACTCCAATGTTTTATCATTCACCTACATTTTAATATCTCTGAAATCAAGATGTCTTCTAATCAATATTTTGTGAAAATAGTACTTCTCTTTATTTTTGTAAAAGATGTTATTAAAGTAATGGTATCTTTCCATCTGTGGCAACTGAAGATCAAGAAAGAATAGTATTTGTAAGAAATGTGATAGACAGGTTTATAATCTGAGCATATTAAAACTTGTAAAAGTGGTAAGAAAACAGTAAGATTTTTGAAATGTGAAGGCAAAGATCATGAAGCTTCAGTTCACAAAGAAAATATAACCATTCAGCAAAATAAATAATCTTCCTAGGACTCAAATAAACGCCACTGAAAACAAAAGGGAAAACCCTTTTTTGGCCTTCAAATTTGAAAATGATAATTTCTTTAAACTCTTTAGCTAATTTGTGTGAAATGAAGAGTGTCCTTGTCAGGAGCTAATGTGTAAATTGCTACAATATTTCTGGGTACAGAAATATGCTACAGTTTGGTAGCATAGGTACAGATCTTGCAAATGTTCACATCTTATTTATCCTTTTAGGAATATATCATGAGAGAACAATCAGAAAGTAGTCCAAATAAATTCTCAAAATAAAAGCTATAAAATAAAGGCATTAGAATTTACATATTTTATTTAAGTCATACAGTGAATCAAGAACAATAAATATGCCAAGATATCAATGAGGATTTTATTACTGTTCCTGTCCACCTGTGATTATTAGGTAAACCAAGGTACATTATTTTAATAATCAGATAAAGATTTAAAGTTTGAAAGAAAATGACCTTCCAATATTCTGCCAGAATTTCCATTTCTTCCCAATGGAAGAGAAAGGAAGTTATTCACTAACAAAGCCTGATTATAAATGATATTTACACAGCAGGAATTTTGCATGTAGCTCTTATGCATATTTGTAGAGCGTACCCAAGATAAAATATTTTGATATTTTGAGTTTTTAATACTTAACAGTACTGGTCTTTGCATTTAAATTTTGGGTGTAAATTGTCTGAAGCTAGGTTTGCCTCATTTGGGCAAACTGGCTGTTCACTGGTTAAATTCACCCTGTGATGCTTTGCCTTCGCCTTCCTGGATGAGGAAGTGTTCTGCGTCCTCACTGAATATGAGATTAGTCAGCTCTTTATTATCTCCTGAAAATAATAGTCGGATACTGGTCTTAACACATAAACATTTATCCAAAAAGCTAACCAAGACTCTAGGATGCTAATGAGTGGTTATGTAACAAGAATATTGAAGAATTCTCTTTTAATAGGATGCCAGTAATTAACCCAATACTGCATCTCATAGAGCAGCCTCCTAGAGGGCTTGGCTGAATTTTTAAAATTTAACTTTGTTTATTTTTTGAGATTGTCATACATGTGTGTAAAGTATTTTGATATTTACCCCACTCTGCTCAGTGTCTCTCAGAACCCACCATGTCCTCTGTCAATGTTATGGTCTCCTCTTTTTTTTTTCTTTCTCCTTTATAAATTACTGAGCACAGTTAGGGCTGTCATATTCAGCATGGGTGTGGGACCATCCATTGAGCATGGGCAACTGATAACGGGATACATCCTTGAAGAACACAGACTCTTCCTCCTGCAGTCAGTTGTCTTGGCTGATTTTTACATTCCCTACTTCTCTACCTTACCTTGCAATCATATTTTTGCTTCTATTTTCAAATATAAACCAAAGCATTTCAAACATAAACCAACATTACTTTGCAAATGCCTTTGATATTAGGAAAAGGAAAACCAAACAATTAAATCGATTCTACATTTATGTGGTGCATTTCTCCTATATTTTGATAACTTCCTTCCAATGCTACGCTATTTATTATTTCACATATTTGCCTTTGGTATTTTATTTAGGTATACTGACATAAGGAAATCATTTAGCAACCTCTAACATCTCATAAACTAGAGAGGTGGTAGAATGTGTGGGCAGATAGCCTGCATGTGCAGATTTACATGAAAGGAAAGATTTAACTTCCCTTTTAGTTAAAACAAGTACTGAGTGTGCATCATTAGCCAGAGAGAGTTCTGGGAGCCAGATGATGATGTGCAGGCATTAATGTCAGCCATGCTTTGGGAGAGAGCGGGAAGAGATGGGCCTCCATTCTCTGGTGACCTTGTAGTGCTGTGGATGCTCCTCACAGATCCCCACATTCCTACTCCCAAGTCAGCCAAATGAATGTCTCCTTCAGTAGGCATGGAGTTCTCCTTGGTAAATGTGATGTTACCTCATGATGTGGAAGTCACATGGTCTCACGTGGAAAGTACAGGAAGGCATCAGGTGATTCTGAGTCACTGTTTTTTCTTCACAGCACCTTTCTGCTGTCACAACTTTGGTTTAGACTATGAGTATCAATGATGGAATTGTCTCTAGCCCAGAAAGCATAGGGAAGTTGCCCTGTGTCTTATAAGTTGCTGGGTTAATGTTTACCTCAAATGACTTCTTTTGCATTCATTTAAAGTTGTCTTCTTGAGAATTTAGTGCTGTGGTCCAATATTGTATTATTTGGTTAATACAAGCCTGTGACTCTTCCTTCTCAGATCTAACATACCCCACTCTCTTCCCTCGGGGCTGCTGCATATGTTCCTTTCCTATTTTTTTTTCAGTTGTTCACACTCTGTTATCACATATAAAGAAACAGTCAAACTTTACACATACAAGATCTTGGAAAGTGAACTCCCACACGTTCTGTCCTAGAAAGCTTTGGAGAGCTGTTAAAGAGAGACAGAGAATAGCAAGGCTTGGGAAACAGTTCGCTGGGGTCCAGTAGCCAAGGGAAGGAAGTCCCATAAGGACAACTGTGCAGAAGGATGGAGAGAAGCAAAAGGAAGCGTTCCAGAAGCAAGAAAAAGAAGCCCTTAAAGACTATAGGTGAGTACTCGACAGGCATTATGGATTAATCAATCCCAGACATCCATGCAAAGGGAAAAGCCAAACGAGTTGCTATTGGAGAAAAATATAATTCCCGCATACTGTTTAGCTCAACCGGCAAATGATGCTTGCATCATTATTAGGATACAACAATTAGCTATTTATTTTACCATAAATTGAGAGATGATTTCACTGAGATAGGATGTTTGAGCATCTTAAGTCATAAGGGTGTTCACTTACCACCAAAGCAAAAAGGCCGCAAGGCAGGTAGATATGTGCTTGATAAATCAAGAATATACATTTTGGAAAGTGAAATGAAGATACCATAAGCTATGGCTACAATTCAAAGTAGTTGTCTCAGACCAGCATGATTGGATAGGTCATGGGAGGAAACAACAAAACCAGTGTCGTCTTCCTACGAAGTCTTAAACTTCAGGACATCATTTTTTGACTTGTTTATTTTTCTTGT
This sequence comes from Grammomys surdaster, assembly GCF_004785775.1. Taxonomy (NCBI): domain Eukaryota; kingdom Metazoa; phylum Chordata; class Mammalia; order Rodentia; family Muridae; genus Grammomys; species Grammomys surdaster. Next base: position 9,082,460 of record NW_021620966.1, on the reverse strand, counting down.
GCCTTCTTTCTATAAGGATGTTGGATTACCTAGAACTGGAGTTTTAGACAGTTTTGAGCTGCCATGTAAGTCCTGGGAATTGAATGAAGGTCATATGGTAGAGCACCTAGTGCTCTTAACCACTGAGCCATCTCTCCAACCCCAACTTTAGGACATTTTAATAACCATTATACAGATACATACATTTGTTTGATTTTAAAAGACTAAGTGAACATGCAGTGTGAATATAAAGTACCTACCATGTGCGCGGCAAAGAGCTCAACTCTCTGCCCATCATATAACAGAAGTGATAAAACAGGGTTCTGACCCTCCAGGAACATGTCACTTAGGAGGATGTAAAGGATGACCATGGTTCAAGAAGAAACTTAATAAGTTTGAACTCAAACTATATAAGTCTTAACTTTTGAAGAAAAAGTGGAAAAAGGACCCCACTGAATTCAAACTCAAAGGACGATGACAGTGAGTTACTGGTTGAGGACCTCCCTAACAGTTCACTTCATTAAAGCCACCCTGAGTGCAGAATTACACAAAAGCACCAGTTATGATGTCTGTGGCTTACAGCCTGGTCTTGCCTCTTCTTTCAAAAATGATTGTTTGCTTTTGTACCAGATACTGTTGTTCTTATAAAAGGAACATAGATTCCTGTTCCCTTTTGCCTAATGACTATCTAAGAGGATGCTGCAGAGACAGCCAAGAAGGACAGAAAAATAAGGAAATGAAAACAAAAGGGTCAGAGGCATCGAGGACGGAAAGAAGGACAACAGGACCACAAATGCTCTTGGGGGACAGTCACTCAAATGTGTTTCTTGCTATTGTTGCATATTTTGCTTGGACATCGTGTCACTTCCTCTGTACCCTCTGGGCCAGAAATATTTGTGAGGAAGGTTAAAATCACTAAGAAGTTGTTTATGTGGCATCTTTCTTGGCAAGAGGCACATGCACATCTTAATATGCCTCTGAACAGCTACATTTGAACAGATAAGTAACTCACAGCAAAATGAAGTAGTAATTTATTGTGACAACACATTGGAAGTGGCTGATTATTGTCTTTTAGTGGTATGTGTGTGTGGGGTGTGTTGGTGTGTGTGTGCACTTGTGTGTAAACATTCCACACATATGAAAACCTGTCATTGTGTGTACAGATAGTGCTTTCCTTCTGCTGACATTCAGATTCATTTTTCTCTATGCTGGATTAGGTTACCAAGAAATGGAGAGATTAATCTAGGTCTGAAGGAGGAAGGCAAACCCTTAAAAGTATTCTATTGCTTTTTGACATTGATCTGAAAACCTGTGAGATTCAGTCTTCACTAGCATGGAAGCACAACCCGGAGACTGTTCATTCAATTAAAATAGATAGGTGTGCCACTCCATTAAAACAGTTAGAAAGGCCAGTAAGATAGCTCAGTGGGTGAGGACGCTTGCCATCAAGTCTTGACAACTTGAGTTTGAATTTTGCGACTCACATGTTGGAAACAGGAGACTCCTGATATTTGTTCTCTGCCATCTATACACACACTCACACACACACACAGAAACAAAGAGGCACACGCACACACAAATGTAAAGAATAAAATTAAAAATTTCAAGTAAATGTATAAATGAACAAATCCAGTGTTTTCTCCTACTTGTGTACAATCCTGTATTGAAAACACTTGTGGCTGGTGCATATTAGGCAATAGATTGAATAATAGCACAGGGGACATGACATTCTCCTCTGGCCTCTATGTGTGCAGGTACAGGCACAAATACATCACACTCATACACATGCACATAGGTGCATTCTTACACACACATTACAAAAATAAGATAAAAATAAAAAGCAATTTTGAGGCCGCTCATGGCTTGGGGTAGGTCTTCTTAAGCAGAATGTGTCTCCTTGGCTTCTGGAACAAGAGCAGGAGAGGAAAGCACTTAGATAGAGCAGTCCCCAGAACTATGAACTCACACCTAAGAATTCAGGTGGCCTAGAGATGTCAATCCAGCATACCTGGCTGTTTCTCTCCAAAAGTCCGGTGGACATAGCAACTCATCGTGCAAGTCCCAGCTTTAGGACCATCCTTTGGATGCAATCTTTCTAGACAAGCTTTGGATTTCTTGCTGCCTCTTCCTCTTATATTTTTTCTTTCAAAGTCTAGGTGACTGGGGAACTGAAAAGTGTAGATACTTCCAGCATTTAATTGGGTCTCTATAATAACGGTAAGAATCATTCCTACAGTATCATCATTTTCCTGTGACCCCAAGAGTATTTGGAAGCCCTTGAACTTTCTGCCTCATGTATGTGTGTTTTCATGGCAATTGTGCCCTCTTAGCTCCCAAGATGAGAGAAACAGGCCCATCAAGAGGCCTAAACACATGAGTTGGAATGTCTCCCTCAGGCAAGCAAGTGCACATTTATCTGTTCTTCTGATTCCTCTCCTCCATTGGGTATAGTCAATCATCCTTTCTTAGGAAAAATATGTTAAGTGTTATACAGTGAGTTTAATCTTGTTGTTGGAGTGACTTTAGAGGCAGAATAAAGCAAATTCCCCCAGAGTTGGACAATTCTTTGTCATTCAAAGTGTAGCTTAGGGGGAAAAGAGTCAGGTCAGTCAGTACAGGGCTGGTTAGGCAAGCGAGAGGGCCTGACTTTGATCCCCAGAACTCAATGGAGAGCAGAGCATAGTGACATATGCTTAAAAGTCCAGTATGGGGGTGAGGTCTGGGGGAAAATAGGTCCATTCTGGTGCTTACTAGTCAGCCAACCTAGCATAATTGGTAAGCCTGGGGTCTCAGTGAAAGAGATCCTGTCTCAGAAAGACAAAAATAAAAAAAAAAAGAAACAAAAAATTAACAAGATTGATAGCTCTGGGAGAGAGAGACCTGAGGTTGACATTTGGCTACCATGTACACTCACACACACACACACACACACACACACACACACACACACACACAGAGAGAGAGAGAGAGAGAGAGAGAGAGAGAGAGAGAGAGAGAGAGAGACAAGTAGCAATGATAATAATATAACACAGCTTACGTGTCCCGATAACCTGAGTGCTGTTAGTTTGAAAATGGTAGACAAACCAGCTCATTTGAGAACATTTTGCTCTGCACATTTGGAGAGTCTCATGGCCTGCTGCTTCTGCTATTGTTTCATTATCAGCATCCAGGGATCAGGCCAGAAAATGTGGTTGTTGCTGCAATTGGTTATGTAACTTTGAGATGCCCTAGTTTTATTTCACTAAACTCTCGTTATGAATAATTGTGTCACTGAGGAGGGATAGCAAAGTGATAACTGTCAATCAAGGTAGTGGATTCCACAACTGGCCTTGGTCTTAGTGGGTTATTAAACACTTGTGCAGTCTGCTTAAAGGAGATACTTAACTTCTCAGCTTAGGTTTGCTCCCCCTCCTCCTCCTCCTCCTCCTCCTCCTCCTCCTCCTCCTCCTCCTCCTCCTCCTCCTCCTCCTCCTCCTCTTCTTCTTCTTCTTCTTCTTCTTCTTCTTCTTCTTCTTCTTCTTCTTCTTCTCTGTTTTGGTGGAAGTGGTCAGACACTAAGGTAGCATTTTTCTGCAGATAAGTACCCTAGATATAAAGACAAATCCCTGTGATTTTGCTACTTCCTTCCTTCCTCACAGCACACTCATTTAGCCATCACATACTGCCAATCTTTTCCTGTTGCTAGGATAAATTACCCTAGCAACTTAAGTTACGAGAGCAACTTAAGGGAGAAAGAGTTTATTCTGGCTCACACTTCAAGGCTATAGCTTTTCATGGAGAAGAAGCCGGAGGAGTGGGAACTTGAAGCAGCTGGTCACATTGTACCCACAACTAGGAAGTAGAGAGCAATGGCCCAAGACTGCGGCTCAGCCCTTTCTCCATTTATACAGCCCAGGATCCCATGCCCAGGACTGTATAATAATTCCAACAATAATTAAGATGGGTCTTTCCACATCAGCAAATGTATGCATGATAATTCATCACAGGCATTCCTGAGGCTAATTTCAATCTAGATGGTCCCTCACAAGTGTGCCTGGAGGCTTGCTTCTTCGATAATTCTAGATTCTCTCTCACTGGCTTCTGTGTATGACAGCACACGCACAGGTGACATCAAAGGAGCACAGGCCTCGGATCTTTAGACATTTCAACACACCTCCCTCCAGAGTAACTAAAACCTTCAAACCATTACTTAAGTGCCGAGCCCTGACTATGCAAAGGCATACAGCACAGATTCTTTGCACTCAAGACCATGACCTCGTTGTGAGCAAAAGCTAATAGTACCTACCTTTATCCTCCCATGATCCCTACGGGATTTTCATGTGTGAGAAGTCCAGGGTTAAAAGTACAGAGTCTGAGACTTTATCGTTCTCAAGTCCTACCACCTATCTAAAGGCCTAAGACCGAAGGTGAACGTGATGGGTAGCCTAATGCTGAGATGCCCCAGTTTCATTCTCCTAACTACCACTATGATAGAAACTCCCCATTTATATTTGCCTTTTCACTGGTTTGGGGTTAATCACTTCTGGACTGGTTGCTTGGTTCAGTGGGAAAAGTTCTTAATTTCCTCTTTGCAGAAAGTGAAAGAGCCCTCATACCTCAATGGTTTCCCCCTCCCCTCACTGACCAAGTAGCCACAATATTTCCTTCCTCCAAAATCCTCCTCCAGTGAACGGTGATATTTAGAATTTATAGCTGGCAAATGAAAAAAAAAAAAAAAAAGATTGTCCGCTCCTTTCTCCCGTAGTCTTGTGAGTCAGGAGCTTCCACTCTAAGACCTCGCAAGCCCAGGATGGACCCCTCAGATGCTTTCACTGAAAGCTCATCCTATGTGGGTCTGGCTCACCGAGCCTGTCAGTCAGCAGTGAGAGATGCCTCCAAAGCTTTCCCCTCACCCTGAGGTGGCCACCATTAAAAGCAGATCTGTAACCAGAACTGAGGAAGCGGGCAGAAAGCCTGGGGGACTTTCCTAACAAGAAACCTCTGAAATGTGGGTGTCAGAGGAGAGTCGTAGTGGCTTCCTCACATTTGAAGTCAACTCTCGCCTTTCTTAGCACGGAGAGAAGGCACCTGGCTGGTGCCTTGTGTGCATGTATGTGTGTGTGTTAAGTGTGCACGTATGTATATGGCCATGTGGTGGTCAGAGGTTAAAGTTAGGTATCTTCCTCAATTGGTGTCTACATGACTTTTAAAATAGTGTTTCTATTTTCTCTCTGAGAATTCTACTCACACAGTATATTTTGCTCACATTAATTCCCTTCCCCCAGTTCCTCCTAGGCATCCCTCTCCTCTGCACCCAGCTTCATGTTTCATATCATAATTTTTTTTGAGACCTAATTTGTCAATGGATTTGGGGCTTACTGATTCAGCTAGACTGACTGGCCAGCAAGTCAGGGGTCCTCCTGTCACAGCCTTTCAAGTGTTGCTGGTGGTCACAGTCACTTACCTCAGCCCCAGGGCTTTCTGTAGATGCCCCCAGGGTTTTATGTAGATGATGGGGTTTGAACTCAAGTCCTCCTGGTTGCCTGATGAGCACTTTACAGGCTGAGCACTTCTCCTCAGACCGCCTTAGGCATTAAAAAAAAGTTTGTTTATTTACTCTGTATGCAGTGTTCTGTCTATCTGTCTGCCTGCACAACAGAAGAGAGAACCAGATCTCATTATAGATGGTTATGGGCCCCATGTGGTTGCCGGGAATTGAACTCAAGACCTCTGGAAGAGCAGCCAGTGCTCTTGACCTCTGAGATGGATCTCCGGCCTCACGTTATGCCTATTTAAAACAACTGCACCGGTGAGACTTCTGAGTCTTCTCTTACCATTGCACATAGCTACACTTCGATGATACTATGTAAGGTGGAACATTCCTGATAGCCCCTGATAGACCCCCAGAAGAACACAGGCCCCAAGTTCAGCTGATTAGAACCCTGAGGGCAAACAAAGCTATTTCTTTGTTCCTGCGTCTGGTTGCATTTTAGGCTTTCTGAGAAAACTCCTTGGGAGGGAGGGGGAAAATCCCACCCTGGGTTCTATAACATGTCTGCTGAGCTAGAGCGTTGTAAGGAACAGTACAAGGCTAACGCTGGCTCAGAGAAGTGGGCACCTCGGAGAAGTGGGCACCTCGTTACCTTTATGAGAGTCCCGTTTCTCATTCTGAGGCAAGAGAAAGCTGAGTTCATCTCTAAGTATTTCCTTCCATCCTCCATACCTTCTTAAGGACTTAAGGAGCCGTTTCCTTCCGAGTTTGAAGTCTTTCCATGTGTCTATTTACTACTGGGTTAAATGTCATTGCATGTATTTTATCTGGGGAATGTAGTTTTGGTGTGCAACTGGTTTGTTAGCGTTTAACAGATATGAGCTCAAAATCAGCTCCAACAGAGAGACCTGGTTAGTTCTATGACCTTTATGAGCCTTGGTGTCTTTAAAGAGGGATTACCAATGCTGCTTGCACGGTGATGAGAAAATACATGTATTCTAGATACACAAATGACGGTTTCAATATATTGAAGTGTATTTCTAAAGCTTTATTTGTGTGTGTGTGTATGTGTGTGTGTGTGTGTGTGTGATATGTGTGCAAGTGTCCACAAAGGCCAGAAGAAAGCCTCATATCCCTTCAAGTTGGAGGGTACATGAACTTAGGAGCTGCCCAACATGGGTGCTAGGAATTGAACTCAGGTTCTCTAGAAAAACAAAATCAAGTTCTAACCCTTCATCCATTTCTCCATCCCTGAGATGTATTTCAAATGCTATTTTCGAGAGGCTCTAAGTTCACAGAAAAGCTATGAGGAAGGGGATACCCCACATACTTTGCTCATGCACAGCCCCCTCCATTTTCCATGACTGCTGTTATGTTAAAATGTATTTCAACTCCTAGAGTTCATGTCTTCTACTTTCTTTTTCTTAAAAAATTTCATCTCTTGACTCTGGTGAAATAGAATTACGCTTTAGCCTTCTGCCCCTGCCTGCTCCTCCAAGCTGGAGCAGACACAGAGT